>NW_007247730.1:60583-77111 GCF_000164805.1 Carlito syrichta | reverse complement strand
ATGGTTTGGCTTTAATCTTGAATAAAATCAAAAGCTTTAATTATTACATAAGAACAGATATGCTAAATATTGAATTGGTGCTGTTTTATGACTTAAAGATGCTAATTAAATTTTAATTTCCTAAGAATAAGATGTAAAATCATGGGACTACTCATGTTTTCAACTAGGACAAAAAAGGACTTTATCACAGAGGCAAGAACAAATAAGCTTTCTGATTCCATTTCATTTGCTCAATACACTGGTTACAGGAAGGACTGCTCAAACCTGGGAGATTACTGAGGCCATGACCCAGTCCTTTGTCCTGGTCATATGATGAAGCTGAATCATGGTACATGGTTTTCAAAGCAGGTTGGGAGACTTTGTTTTTTTAAACTATTCTACTATAGAAATACAAGCTTGCTATTTTTTAAATTCTCTTCTATGATTCAAAGAGAGGATTACATTCAGCCATAAGTGGACTGACATGGTAGAAGAAATTTCTTAAGTAGTTTTTTATTTTGTATTTTTGGTTGTTGGGATTTTTAAAAAAGTAAAGCAATTGTAAGCCTGTGCATTGAGGATTTTTTCCGCAACTATTTTCTATTATTGTAAAATATAAATAAAATGTAATACTAATGATATATATTAGATGATGAATGCAAATTGCCTTAAAATGTGTTTTAAATCAAGACAATTTTTTCGACTAAGCCTCATCAGATGATTGTTCTGATTGTTTAAATTTATAACCCTAAGTGGGAAGTAGGAGTTAAGACAATACAAAATATATGCTATGTCTCCAAATGAGTCTCAGAAAGAAATAAGTCTACTGTATACACATCTATTTCATTTTGATGGCACAGATTTGTAAAAGGGAGGCCACTTAAAGTAGTCTTGATATGATTTTTTAAAAAATTATTAGAAAATGAGGGATAAATTTTAAAAATGTATAATCACCCAAAGAAAATTAGGGTTGTTCTCTTTGGTCTTCTGTCTGTCTAGGAAAATGTCTTAAGTCCCACCTATTCCTCCAACTCTCCCCAGGAGGGGAATGATCATAACCTTTTTACATCACACCTCTGTTAGATATGTCAGTTCAGCAAGAAAGAATGCCTACACCCACAAGAATTTTCCATTGTGGGATTATGAGACTAGCAAGGGTTGAGAAGTTGGTGTGTGAGAGTTAAGGAGACCCCTGGCTGTCCTCCTCTGTCTTCTCCACACAACCAATGAATGCTATTCTCTCTTTATGTAAAAGTGCACAGATAATACTAGATAGTATGGTTTAATCATATAAAGCCATGAAAAGTTGCAACAGTCTGCTGAAAAATCAAAGAAAGGGCACAATGGCTCACTCTTGTAATCCTGGCTACTGGGAGGCTGGGGCATGAAGATTGCTTGAAGCCAGAGGTTTGAAGCCAGCCTAGCAACATAGCAAGGCCCAGTGTCTAAAAGACAATTTTTTAAGTATGTACTTTTTCAGCCTAAGAAAGATGATTGCAAAATAAAAATAAAATAAATCACAAAAATACTTTAGAAAGCATTCAATAACTACCCCCAGAGATGACAATCATAAATAATCTGGATATACAAATATTTAGCAAGAAGAATGACAAGTGTGGTAACTAATTTCCAAATAATTTTGTTCGTTCTTTCCCTGAAAGCTGTTCCTCTCGTTAAGAGGTGGAAGGTAAGTCCCCTTTCATTGAATTTGTACTGCGCTTGTCTCTGCTTTGACCAATAGAATGTGAAGGAAGGAATGCTCTGGGACTTGTAAAGCTTGGGATTTTGAAAGCCTGCTTTGCAAATTCCCCTTCCTTCCTCTTGGAACATGGATCCCCATATAAATGAAGTTTAGGATGATCTGTTGAAGGAAGAGGGGCCATGTAGAGGAGCAATGAGAAGTTAGACATCTAGTCACAACCACCACTTGACTGTAACATTGTGAAGACTACAAGTAAGACCAGCAGAGACACTGCACATCTGAGCCCCACAGAACCTGAGGTTTAACAAAATGCTTGTGTTAAGCCACTGTATTTTGTGGTGGTTTTTTGCATAATCATAGATAACTGAAACAAGGAGTCCCACGTGAGTGTATTAAATGTGAGTTTATTTTTTCAATTAATTAAACAAATCTATCTCTGCTAAAACATTAAGTATGTTTTGTTAAGATTAGGAAACATAGTTTATTTGTAAAGTAAATTAGAAAATAGAGAGAAAGAGAAGATTCACTTCCCCAAGGTAGGTGAGGTGGCCAAAATAATGATGTTTTAAACTGTCTTCTAACATTTTACTTCACACATATGGCATCTCATCTGCCTAAAGCACATCACATGAAAAATCTCGTCCCTGGTATGTAATAAAATAAACTACAATATCCACTATTCCTCAGAAGCAAATGACTAAATTAATTAACTAAATATTCACTCTAGATACACATATTGCTATCAAACGAGGTAAGGTAGAAAACCAGTAGAGTGATTGGAGATAGACAAGACAGGCTTAGCCCAATTGTTTTGAGACTGGAGATACTGCATGGTTGCATTTTATGAATAATAATTTATATTTATCAATAATTAGCCTGAATGTGAATGGACTAAATGGATCATTGAAAAGACATAGAATGGCAAAATGGATAAAATATCACCAGGTAACAATATATTGCCTTCAAGAGACTCATCTTACTAGAAAGGACACTCACAGACTAAAGAGGATGGGAAGCAAATTTTCAGGCAAATGGAACACAAAAGAAAGGAGGAGTCGTGATCTTAATCTCAGACAAAATACCATTTAAACTATCAAAAATTTAAAAAGATACATAAGGCCACTACATAATGATAAAAGGTTCAATCCATCAACAACAAATATCTATCCTAAACATATATGCATCCAACATAGGAGCACCAATGTTCATAAAGCAGCTTCTAGGAAAACTCAAGAAAGATACTGACTCTAACACTATCATAGCTGGGGATTTTAATACCCCACTCACAACCCTAGATAGATCATCAGGACAAAAAATCAGCAATGCGATCCGGAACCTCAATGTGACTATTGAGCAAATGGACTTAATAGATACCTACAGAACACTCCAACCAATGACCACAGAATACATATTCTACTCATCATCGCATGAAACATACTCTAAGATCAACCACATACTTGGCCATAAACCAAGCATAAAAAAATTTCAAAAGATTCAAATTTTGACACGTACCTTCTCAAACCACAGGAATAAAAAATAAACATCAACACCAACAAGATTCCCTCAAAACTCACAAAGATACAGACACTAAATAGCATGATGCTAAACAACTCCTGGGTCAATGATGAAATCAAAACAGAGATTAAAAGATACCTGGAAAAAAATGAAAATGAAGAAACATCTTACCAAAATCTCTGTAGTAAGAGGGGAATTTAAATCTCTACAAATGCACATGAAGAAAATGGAAGGATCACAAATTCATAACCTAACAAACCACCCAAGGAAGTTGGAAAAGCAAGACCACAAAAACCCTAATTTCAGCAGAAGATTCCAGATCACCAAAATAAAGGCCCAAATCCAGGACATAGAAAACAAAAAGATAATACAAAAAATCAATGAAACAAAAAGCTGGTTCTTTGAAAGGATAAACAAGATTGATGGTCCTCTAAGACTCACCAAGAAAAAGAGAGAAAAAAAACAGAATAGGCACAATCAGAAACACAAAAGATGAAGTCACATCTGACCCTGAAGAAATACAAAAGATCATTAGAGACTACTATGTACTTGTATGGAAACAAACTTGAAAACCTTTCAGAAATGGAGGACTTTCTGTCATCACACAATCTGCCTAGGTTGAAACAAGAAGAAATTGAGACCCTAAATAGACAAATAACAATCAAAGCAATTTACTACGTCATAAGGAAAATACCTATAAAGAAGGCTCTGGACCAGATGGCTTTCCAGCAGAATTCTACAAGACATTTAAGGAGGAGCTGATTCCAACCCTACTGAAGGTATTGCAGGCGATTGAGAAAGATGGAACTCTCCCCAAAACATTTTAGGAAGCTAACATCCCATTGATTCCCAAGCCACGTAAAGACCCAACAAAGAAAGAGAACTACAGGTCAATACCTTTCATGAACATAGATGCTAAAATTCTCAATAAGATCCTAGCAAACCGGATTCAACAACACATCTCAAAAATCATCCATCATGACCAAGTAGCCTTCATCCCTGGGATGCAAGCCTGGTTCAACATTCATAAAACCATAAATGTAATTAAATATATCAACAGATGTCAAAACAAAAACCACATGATCATATCATTAGATGCAGAAAAAGTTTTTGATAAAATCCAGCACCCCTTCATGACAAAAACCCTCAAACATCTAGGCATATAGGGAACATACCTCAAAATAGTAAAAGCCATCTATGAGAAACCCACAGCCAGCATACTCCTATATGGACAAAAATTGGAACCATTTCCCCTGAAAACTGGAACAAGACAAGGATGCCCACTCTCACCCCTCCTATTCAGTATAATATTGGAAGCCCTGGCTAGAGCAATCTGAGAAGAGAAGGTAATCAGGGGTATCCAGATAGGAAAAGAGGAAGTCAAGTTATCTCTCTTTGCAGATGACATGATTGTGTACCTGAAATCTCAAGAAAATCTGTCAAAAACCTCCTTACACTGATAAAGGCCTTTGCAAAGTCTCAGGGTATAAAATAAATGTGCAAAAGACAATCACATTTCTTTACACCAATAATAAACAAACAGAAACCCAAATAAAAAGTACAATTCCATTCACAACAGCCACAAAAAAAAAAAAAAAACCTTGGCGTCTTCCTAACCAGAAACGTGAAAGACCTTTACAATGAAAACTACAAAACACTGCTCAAAGAAATCAAAGATGATACAAGCAAGTGGAAAAATATCCCACGCACATGGATTGAAAGAATAAACATTGTGAAGATGTCCATCTTACCTAAGGCAATCTACAGATTCAATGCAATACCCATCAAATTACCAGCAACATTCTTCTCAGACCTAGAAAAAACAACACAGGAATTCATATGGAAACACAAACGACCAAGAATAGCCAGAACAATCCTCAGCAAAAAAATCAAAGCAGGTGGTATCACATTACCAGACTTAAAACTTTAGTATAAAGCTACAATCATCAAAACAGCTTGGTATTGGTATAGGAACAGGCATATAGATTAATGGAATAGAATTGAGATTCCAGAAGCAAAACCTCAATTTCTCAACCAACTCATCTTTGACAAAGGCTCCAACAACAATCACTGGGGAGAGGAGAACCTATTCAGTAAATGGTGCTGGGAAAACTGGCTGATCACATGCAGAAGATTGAAGCAGGACCCCTATCTATCCCCATACACGAAAATTAACTCCAAATGGATCAGAGACCTAAATGTAAAATCTCAAACCATAAGAACCTTAGAAAATGAAGGACATACCCTCATGGAAATTGGAGCTGGCATTCAATTCCTGAACAAAACCTGAAACCCACAGGCCATAAGAGATAAGATAGACAAGTGGGACCTCATTAAACTGACAAGCTTCTGCAAGGCCAAAGAAACCATCAAGAGAGCAGAGAGACAGCCTACAGACTGAGAAAAAGTATTTACCAACTCCTGGTCTGACAAAGGCTTAACATCTTGGATCTACAAGGAACTCAAACACGCTGACAAGAAAAAAACAAACAACCCCATTACAAAATGGGCAAAAGATATGAACAGACACTTCTCAAAGGAAGAACAACCGAACAGCCAGCAGACACATGAAGAAATGTTCCACCTCACTAATCATCAGGGAGATGCAAATCAAAACCACACTGAGATACCACCTAACTCCAGTCAGAATGGCAATTATCAATAACTCAAAAAATAACAGTTGCTGGATAGGGTGTGGAGAAAATTGGACACTTCTATGCTGTTGGTGGGAGTGTAAATTAGTGCAACCTCTGTGGAAAGCAGTGTGGTGATTCCTAAAAGATCTAAATATCAACCTCCCATATGACCCCACAATCCCCCTACTGGGAATATACCCTGAAGAACTCATATCACTCTATAAAAAAGATATCTGTACACGTATGTTTATCACAGCATTGTTTACAATAGCAAGAACCTGGAAGCACCCATGCTGTCCATCAAAAGAGGACTGGATTTAAAAATTTGGTACGTATACACGATGGAATACTACACAGCCATAAAAAGGAAAAAAATCATGAATTTCGCAGCAACCTGGATGGAACTAGAGTCTATAATACTGAGTGACCTCTGACAGAAACGAAGATCTGAGTATCACATGTTCTCACTCACATAGTGGACCTTGATCATCCAACATATTACCATAAGAAAATGACTGACAGTGGTGGGAAACTATGAGGAGAGGGGAAGGGAGATGGGTTTAATGGTAGTAAACCTCTGTCTGGGGACAGTGAGATACCTCTTATCAACAAGGGTGCCTGAATGAAGCATAATTGTATACCTAACCCTTAACTGTACCCCATAATATCATAATAAGAAATATTGATTATAAAAAATAATTAATAAATAAATAAAAATTCTGATTGTACATAGTAAATCTATGCAATTTTATCTGTCAATGTAAAAATTAAAATTTTTAAAAGCAATAATCCTTTAACTTTCTCTTTACTTTTCTTATAACTTTCCTTAATATGTTTTCCTGTCAAATTTTGAATAGTCACATTATACATCATCTTTGATTCCAAGCATTTCACTGAAATACAATCATAGTACCCGGTGTTTCTCTACAAATATGAGATAATGTTTATAGACCAAAGGATCATGAAAGAAATACCCATGAGAGTCAATTCAAGTATTCTTACTAGAGAAAGAATGAAGAAATCTAAAACCATTTGAATAAAGTACACCTTTCCAGGTTAGTTGGGATGCATTTGCCGACTGGGAAGTACATGTGGAATTTTCCTTTTGAGGTTGCTGCCTCCCATCTGTAACTGATTTCACATTGGGTAACATGTTTTCCATAGGACTGGGCTTCTCTGTTACACAGCCAGTTTCTCCTCAGCCCTGGGATTATACCTAGATAACCAGGGAAAATAAGCTTGTCATTAAAATGTTGTAATTACAAAGCAATGTCTTTTAAACAAAGGTCCTTAATAACCTAACCCTAACCCTAACCCGAAAGCTTGATGATGAGTTATGTTATATTAATTACATTTAATTAGTTTGCTTTAACATATTTAATTAACTTATTGATTAGTAAACAACTTATTTATAATTTTCAAATTTTCTTCTCACAACATACTTGATATAATTAGAAGAATAATTATAACATATAATGAAGAATAAGAGAAAAGTATGATTATATGTTTATGAGAACCCTGAAGCAGACATCAGTCACACTATTTCTTAAGGAATCAATTCACAGTACCTACTTGACCTTGCCCATGATACTTAACCTATTTTCTGGAGACTTTTTAATGGATCCCAAGAGAGAAAATAGGAGATTTAACAGACAGGTTCATAGAATGGTTTTGTGTCTTTAAATAACTACTTTACTTTCCACCCAGCCAATTCAAAATGGTACACTTGTGACCTGGTAATAAGCTAAGGAAACCGTGACTGAACTGCAGACTTGAATTTGTTCTTTTAAAATGTACATGCATATGTTACTCTTTCCCAAGGTATTGCTTCCAGGCATTAACAACAATACCTAGGAATTATTAAAATGCAGACTTAGCATTCTATGTAAAACATGTCAGTGGATTATTCAGATGTGAGCAGATGGGAATGCTCTGAACCATATCTTACATTTAACAAATAGCCAGTGTATCATACGTCGCAAAAGGAATCATGAATAGCAATCCCCAAATACTTCTTAGTGTGCTGACTTTAAAATCCCAGAGGTCCTCTATACCTGGCATATGCCACATTGCTTACCAAAAATTGAAATGCTGTTCTTTGGAAACTAGAAGAATAACTTAAAACAGCTTTTCACTTTTAACTTTTAAACTTATAAAACATTCTTTTTCTGAAACTTTCTTTGCTATCATTATTTTATAAATACTCTGCAACATAATACAGTTTTCAAGGAAAGACTATTAAATTAGAGATGTGTTTCACTTTTCATGAGCAAAAAAATTTATATTACTCCCTATCTGAAAGTTTAATGTATTGATATAAAGTAACTTTTAACTGAATTTAACTTATTTTGTTACTCATTTAGATAAGATCATTGAAATTTTTAAGTGACATATCCTGACCACATGCAGAAGAATGAAACTAGACCCCCACCTGTAACCATATACACCCACCAACTCAAAATGGATCAAAGTCCTAAATGTAAAACCTCAAACTATAAGAATACTAAAAGAAAATGTAGGAAATAACCCTTGTGCACATCGGAGGAGGCAACAAATTATTGGCAAAGTCTCCAAAAGTGAATGCCATAAAAGCTAAGACAGACAAGAGTCCTCATCAAGCTGAAAAACTTTTGCACAGCAAAAGAAACTATTAAGAGAATAAGGAGACAACCCACACCATGGGAAAAAATATTTTCAAATTATGCATATGACAAAGACCTACCATCCAGAATCTATAAGGAGCTTAAATGAAGTGAAAGGAAAAAATAAAATAAAATAAAAAACAACCCCACTAAAAAAGTGGACAAAGGACAAGAGCATACACTTCTCAAAAGAAGACACAAAAGCAGTCAACAGACACATGAAAAACTTCTCAGTCTCACTAATCGTCAGAGAAATGCAAATCAAAACCACAGTGAGATGCCACCTAACTCCGGTAAGGATGTCTACCATTAATAAGTCAAAAAACAACAGATGCCCGTGCAGGTATGGGGAAAAGGAAACACTTCTACACTGTTGGTGGGAGTGCAAGCTTGTTCAATTTTTAGGGAAAGCAGTGTGGTGATTTCTAAAAGAACTAAAAATTGACCTTCTTTATGATCTAGCAGTACCTCTCCTGGGAGTATACCTGGAAAAACATAAATTGTTCTTCCAAAAGGACACCTGCACGTGCATGTCTATTGCTCTTCAAAATAGCAAAAACATGGACCCAACCCTACTGCCCATCGAAAGTATACTGGATAAAAAAAATGTGGTACATACACACTATGGAGTATTAAGCAGCCATAAAAAACAAAATCATGGACTTCACAGCAAACTGGATGGAATTGGAAATCATAATACTAAGTGAACTATCATAGAAACAAAGAACAGAATGCTGCATGTTCTCACTCATAAGTGTTCTCTGAACATTAGTCACGTTACCACAAGGAAGAGACCGGCAGTCACTAGGCACTGCTGTGGGAAAGGGAACATAACAACACAAAGGGTACCTGATACACTACCAGTGGGGTTGGGGAGTGAGAGCCAGTTAGAAGCCCAAAGTTCATCTTCATAGAGGCTACTTATGCAGTTAATCCTGACTTGTACCCCACATTTCTATAATAAAATTTTTTTAAAAGAATATGGGAACAATGCTTAAAAAATAAAGTGCCATATCTATTTTTTAAAAATGTAAGATTAATGCACAGGTTAAATAATCCAGAAAATGCTTGCTTAATTTAAATCCCATTTTTTAACTTCAAAACAAAATTTGATTATATTTAACCTTTCATATATATCTAAAGTGCTATTTTGGCATAGTTTTGGAAAGAAATGCTTTACATTTGAATTCTTGCACATTCATGTCCATAGAATAGTTTCTTTACATGATTTCCAGAACATTGATGACAATTTCCTAAATATTTTAAAGATTCGATTTGTGATGGAAGAAATTCAAATTCGCTCTTTAATCTAAAATATAAAGTTTAAAATTTTAATACTTGAACATTAAAAGTTTAAGGTAATATTTTGCAATCTTTCAGTATTACCTTAAAGTAAATGTATTTATAACACAGGAAACAACAGTTAGAATAATTACATTATGTTTCCTTCTATTGAAACAACCAGCCAGTCACCTTTTATATTACAACTATCTCTAAAAACCCATAACTTGTTTTTTTTAATTTTTATCAATAATATTAGAAAGGTTTATGAAATACAGTTGGTAAAAGAGTGAACTCATCTGTTTGTGGGTTGCTACACACTGTTCAAAGAAGCAAAATGATGACGAATTCCTCCAAAATCTGCAGTTATAGTTATTCTATGACTGAATTGTATTGGAAAAGTGGGGGATTCCTGAGAGGCTTCATGGTAGTTATAATAAAAGTAAGTGTAAGCATATATTCTAAAACCACGATACACTCCTTCAAAATATTTCAACTTTATCTCTAAAGTAGGAATGGCATAATAAATTTACCTCATAGATTGATGTTTAAATAAGATAATGACTGCCTGGCATAAAGACTCGATAACTGTCATTTTTTTTCTTCTCCCTTACAATAATTTGAGCACATGAAGGCACACACTGCAGTATCTCAATGCCTAGCACAGTGACCTATATTAACAGGCACTTGATTAATACTTTGCATTACTTAATAATATAGGAAAATAGTATGGAGAAAACAACACACCACAGGGAAGTATATTTTCACTGTTAGTTATCAGTAGGACTCAATAAACATTCATTGGTTAAATAACAGGAATCTCAAACAAGTGAACTAAGGAATATACATAATCCAACATCCTAACTAATAAATTTATAAATGGGGATCATGCTATTTTGGGTCAAAAACTGCTGAACACTCAGCACAGTGTGGACAGGTATGCTCATAAATCATCCATAATGAAATTGGCAAACACACAAATAGAAACAATCTCCAAAAAGAAAATTCACTGAAGTCAGCGCAGGCTCTCACAATAACACTAGTTGGTACACATATACCGCTGGGTTCCTAGAACACTTATCTAGCAGATACTACAAGGGTCTGCCTTCCAAAAAAAAAAACAGATAATTCTGGAGTTTTTTGCATCCCCCTTGTACATATTTCTACTTTGTGTTTAGAGATTCTAGATCTGTTTCTAAGAGATGAAAATGCTCCTGTAAAGCAAATGGAATAACTATTTGGAGTTATGGACCCTAAACTCTATGGCAACTTATTGCACAAGTAAATATAACTGTAAAAAGAAATTATTGATTTATTTGGGGGCACTATATAGGGTGCCTCTACATACAGCTAGAGAATTCACTGCTCCCTAACTCAGACATCAGCTTTCACACTTGGCTTCTCATAAACTGTGCTAAAAAGAAAATGACAAAAAGTTATCAGGGTGAGCTGTTTCCTCAATTAATTCTTCCTAATATGTGTACAAACTCAGGATTTCTAGTGTATCTGTTTTAAGCCCTATCTTCCCCTCTAAAAATACATTGATCTCTATGCATTCCCCATGAGGCTAACTTACTATCAAGTGGAGATAAGAATGTACAAAGACAGGAAAAGAATAATAGAAAGAAAAAAAGTTATTATGAAAGCTGTTTTATAAATACAGAAGTTCTCAGGAGGGTAAACTACCACCTACAATCCCAAATAAATGTATAATTTATACTGCTCTCAATATGCATGACACTCTGGCTTATTTTCCACCTGTGATTAATTCTTCAAGCCTCCATTTTATCCAGGTAATTTTCCATAATCTCTACTTTGCTCCCACCATCTAGTATTTTCTGCTATTAAACTATCATATGGAGAACCACTGGCATCTAGTTAAATATTCCAAGTTATCCTTCAGGACTCAGAAAAACCTTCATCTCTGTACAATTATGCATATCTCTCTTATCAAGTCCAATTTCCAATTGCCCATCTTCCAAGTCTTTTTCTGTCTTTCTGCAACTCAAAATGCATCCTCAATCAATTCTGCAAAATCTCAAGTCATCATAATGGCACATTGGTCATCTAAGCTAACCATAACAAGTGTTCCCTGATGGCATGGCCTCTCTTTCACCTCTCTGGGGTGGGAGATGCTTTCCTTTACATTATGCAGATTTAAGGATATGAATGAAGGTAGTCATATGTCTTGAACTGATATGAAATATGCGAATCATTTTTCCCCCTGCTCACTCCAGAGACAGCATTCATTTGTAGCTTATTGCATAAGTTTTTGTCACCAACTACTAACACTACTTACTGCTGTTCTTTAATGACCTCTTGCTTTTTAATCAGTGATAACGTTAGTACTTGGCTTACTCTTTCTCTCTGCCTTGTGTTGTTTTTCTACTTGGTAAATTCAATATTCACAAGGATGACCTATCCAGCATCTAATCCCTTTGTCCTTTGGGTTAGGGTTAAGGTTATGGTTAGGATTAGGGTCAGGAGTTATTAAGGTTAGGGTTACAGTCAGCTTCTCAATCAATGCTATTTTCCTACTTACTTCATAGCTCAGTCATTCTCATGGCCATCTTTTTGTTTTATCAACTATATATATATTTGTTTCCAAAAGTGCCATTCTCTGTCATGATCTTCTGGTTCCCTTATTTAATTAATCCAAATCCATATTCTTTTTCTTCACAACAAGATTTCAGTTGATTCTGTTTCTTCTTCACTATTTTCCCTAGTACAATCAACCTAGATTTCAAAGTCCACTGCTTTAATGAATCTTTCACATTTAAACTTTAGCTTCATATACCTCTCTCCACCTTCTTTACCTTGTATTATTTCATTTCATATTAAATCCAACAATTTGTTTTCTCCATTTCTACATCTGATTAAAGTGGAGAAAATTACCCAAAATCTGCTTACTGGTTTCAGTGTAGATTTGGGACCAAAAATCTCAAACCTATTAAATACTTCTGCCATATTCCCTGTCCTCAAATTTGTAAGACCCACTCTTTACTCAACAGAAGTGAGATCCCACCTCAAAAAAAGTCATAACTGGGACAGAAAATGTAAAGCTCCCTACTATTCAGCAAATAAACATCTAACAATTCATGTCACCTATGCAAACTTCTACATCATCATTTCCTTAAAAGCTTCCACAACTTTGACAATTGTGATCCTGTGAGAAAAGTGGCATGGAGATTATGTATGCAGAACTACTGATTGAAAGAGAGAGGAGCCTACTTATGTAAATTTAATATCAATTTTGAATTTAAAGCAAAAGTAAAATTACCTTATGAAATAAGACAATATCACTTTGGGAACAATAATAGCTCTTATTGAGTGTAAATAAAATATATGAGTATTTGATCAATTGCTGTTTACTTTTTTTAATGCTATTTTTAAAACTGTTGAAATTTAAGTGATTCTATAATTTTTAATGTAATCCCAATCAATACTAATATCATAAATTATAATTAAAATGCAGTTCATGTGGAGTATTTGTGTGTGTGTGTGTTGTATGTAGGTAGTGCTGACAGAAATATGTAATTATTATACATCTGAAATATTAGAACAAGGTCAGAAATTGTTCCTTCAATGTAGCATAAGAATCACAATAAAGATGGATGGTATATAACACATTTTCTAAGAACATAGCTATTTTAAGTGCCTATTTGCAAGTATGATGCTAGTTTAAGCATAACTATGGTGTTAAATACATCTCAATGAAGAGTCAGGAACATCCATGAAAATGATGATAGGTATCACATCCCAAATTCAGATGGTTAGTTGAACAAAAGGATCAAATTTCACTCCTTCCCAAATGCAGCTAAAACTACAATGAGGGATTTTAACAAGGGTTTTTAAAAGTTAGCCTACATGGGTAATGAGAACAGAAAAAGAGACAACATACCCAAAATTTTGGAAGCTTGAAATGCAATGGATAACTAGCAAGCAACTTAGAGCACAGAGCTGAACACTAAGCTAAAAAGGGTGAAAACCAAGAACAACCTAATTTTCACTCCAGGTATTCAAAGACTTGAAACCTGGAAGTACCAAATACCCCTGAAATGGAGGTCAAAAGAAGTGCTAAGTAATACTGATAATGATGGAAGTTGTATGAAAAGGATATTTCTAAACCCCTTCACTATCAATGATTTCTAGGCAACTGACTGTAACCTACCTATGAAAATTTCGAACTGTAGAGAGTAAAATAGCAAAATATCTAGCCTGGGGAATTAAAGACAAAGTTAAGGGCATTGATAAATTAACAAAAATAGGAGGGTTTAGTGACCTTATGCAGACTATATATTAAGATCCCCAATTTCCTTCTCCTACTCACTTCTCAGAACTATAGGAGACAGAACTGTATCCTCCAAAGAAAAGACAAAGTCTTATATTTAAGAAAACTGATCAGCCAAAAGAAAATATCTAAAGATACTAGACACTGGAGTTCCTCAAAAAACAACCTACCTGATCACTCTACAAGAAAAGGCTAAAATGAATTTGTTCAGAATTTTAATCAGCTTTTAAAAATTTCAATAGAAAACATATATAAAATCAGTAAACACAAAGAAAAATAAAGTCGACTTGTTAGAGACAAAAGCTATTTAGTTAAAAAAAAACTTCAGAAGTCTTATATGTCTATCATAAATTGAGAAGCTCAATAAAAAAATATGCCAATAATCCCCCAAATAAGTCCATAGATTTGATGTAATCCCAATCAAAATCTGAGTATAATTTTTATAGAAACTGACATGTTCATTTTAAAATTTATACAAAAATGCAAAGGGTAAAAATTATCAAAGATAACCTTAAAGAAGGTGAATAAAACTTGAGATATCAAGACTTATTGTAAAGATACAGTAATCATGACAGTGTGGCATTAAACAAGGATTGATAAATAGACCAAGAGAACAGAATAATGAGCTGAATAAAATATCATAATACAAACACACACATAGAGCCAGCCAACCTGCAGTGTCATTCCAATGCAGTGAGGAAAGAATGGTCTTTTCTAAAAATTTCAGATGTAAAATTGACAACTATATGAAAAAATAATAAATCTAGACCTCCCCAATCCATATTATACATATATATTCTGTAAATGTCTTCCTTTGGTATGGCAGAGTGAACTCTTAACAGACTGACTCTTGAAGATAATAGCCATAAACTCTAGAAAAAAATAAAGAAAAAGAAACTACCTGAAACATCTAGAGAATGAAAAAAAACTGGCAGATTTTGAAGAGAATCGAATTGGAAGAAAAGTCTGGCATGTAGTGAGTTTCTCATTTTTACAATAGTAGCTTGAGAGCAGGGCACAATTCTAGGATGGCATAGTACTGCTAATACTCTGATAAGGAAAAAGACATTTTTCCTAGCATGCACATTCAGAGGACAGTGTCTGGCATAACCATAACACACAGAAAGTGAAGGGGAAATCCCAAAAAGAAAGATCCTGAAAAGGCAATCTGTAGTACCTTGCATAGACTCTTGCTTAACTCCCTAATATAGAAGGTAAAATGTAAGCAACTCAGCTAAGGAAAAAAAATTGATCTATGAACTGGCACCCATTAGGGTTGGAAAATTGTTTATAGCCTGAGTCTAATCAAGTTAGCTGCTAAAACATCACTTGGAGGTTACAACTGTCTTCACAGTCAGCTAAATTGTGAGATCTTGGTCTTTTGGCTGTTACAACATCATTGTGATCATCTGATGAAAGATTGGCAGCACAGAAGCACATACATTACTCTGTATAGAACAAGATGGACAAATGTCATGACCACCAAATGTTTTCAAATGTCATGATGAAAACAAGAACATGAATAATCCTTGTAAAATAGTTCAGACTTGGGACCTCAATTGTCCAAACTAGACTAAGAGTATAAATAGCAAAAGCCACGAGAGTCAAACTTAGATAGCCAAGCAGCTTTTTCCTTAAAGTAATGTATAGTCTATTATACCTTGCCTGTCTCATTGATCCAAGTTCAACTGAGAAATATTAGCAATGGCACAGATGTCACCATGAGTAGCCAACAAGTCTGGAGCTACTCATGACAAGAAATTGAGAATGTTCTGTAGTCCATCTAAGGAAGAGGTGGTACTATTAGTAACTTCTGTAGGAGTTGGTGATACATTTCTTTCAATCTTTTCTGTTTGTAAGATTTCATCCATTGGGAACACTGCTCTAGTTTTATAAACACTGAAGTCAGTAATTCTTCCAGATAAAGTACCTGAATAATCAAAGGTAGCCTCATTTTGGAAGTTATGTTTAAGTCGAATTTTTGGCCTTGGTGATTTAAAGAATTAGATTTCAGAATATGCCTGAGTCCAGCTCCAGGAGAGAGTCAGGGCCTGAATGGGGAGAATCAGGAATGGCAAAAAAGAATGACAGAAGTCAACTTCTTGGATAGAGTTCAGGACTCTGCCAATTTTTATTCAATTCTTACATGCTTATATAGTTTTTTTTACTGACCCCTGTACCCACAAAAATGCAACACACATTACACATTAAATGTTTATGTCGTGTTTTTTCCTTTTTATTATGGGGAAGTTGACCTTTACAAGTTTCTTTTTGCTCCTTCCTGCTACCGGTGGTGTTATTTATGTAACAAAGCACCAGCTGCCAAGAATTTACCAGCCACAGCCTGGGACCTCTAGGCCAACTGAATCTCTTCCCTTAGCTATTGTATCTCTTTTCCTTTACTAATCTATTTTCTTAATACACTTTTAGCAGCAATATAATGACTTGTTTTTTTCTTTTATATAACCACCCTTATTACCCA
>NW_007247730.1:34590-59767 GCF_000164805.1 Carlito syrichta | reverse complement strand
AGCACGCATTCCTTTAAGACCAAAAGGGGTCCTTCAATAGGATCCATGGGGCTCCGCCTCCATCATGGCCGCTTCCCACTGGGGCTCTGCTCCCAGTCAGCGTTTTTCCCATTTTTGGGTAACCTCCATTTTGCCTCTTTAGGGGTTGCAGCTTCTAGCATCAATACTATTTCTAAATTGCATAGGGTGTGAGTCTGAAAGAACTGGATCAGACATTCTGGCACAAAGAACATAGTAACCAGTAGGGGCACAGGACAATAGGACTTATTCGCAACAGGGCATCAGCACCAAGGCCTTACATTAGCTGGCTTACATATTTGGATTTCTATTAGCTTCTTTGAGGTGACAAACTTTTGGTCTACAAACCAGTGAAGGTTGTGAAATTTGAGTTTAATATTACCTCTGATTTATCTATTGTAATAATTAGTTCTTTTTCTGAGAGAGATAGGAAATATCAAAGTCACAGGTTTATTTTTAAGGTCATTTATCTGTGTAGGTGCAAGTGCAAATGCCATTGACTATAATTCCATATGGTCTTCTTTGATGAGACCAAAATTGTGCAGAAGATTTTATCATGGGAGGCTGGAAATAAAAGACATATCTAGCAGTCAGTAAGACTGAAAAGAGTAGCTGCTGTGTGGAGTAATCTAAAAAGAGCATTAGAATAAATTTGTTCTGACTATACAATTATCATAAAGTGAAAAAAATAGAGCCAATAGACAGCAACCAGTGGTCAAATGTAATGGAGAAGTCAAAGGTATATACAAAGCAGACACACTTAATTAGGATTAGAAGGGTCCTTTGTAACCTCAAATACTAGCTTCTCTTACATTAGCTTGGTTACATATTTGAATCTCTATCAGTTTCTTCTAGGTGGCATTTGTTGTACATTTAATGTTAAACAATTCCATTTACAATGTAAGCCCGTCCTTATTAAATTTTCAGGACTGGTACCATACAGCAGAAAAAAAAGTGCTTTTCAGACAAGATTCTGAGGGTTACAATTTAAGACTAGGAGAAAGGAAAAGGCTGTAAGTTTTTTTAAAATACTCACCACCTGTATAGTATGTTTACTCCAAGGAAGAGATTTAGCAAAGGTAGCAGAACTTGATGTAGAAAAAGTAGTGCCAGCAGCTACTAGGAATTTATGAAGCTGGTCATTACATTTACAGTTAATTCACATTGAGTGCTTACATGCTTTTCCCTTCTCAAAGCATTACACATTTCTGAATTGAGTGATTTATCTTTGTCATGGTTTTCTCTTATAAGATGAATTAATCCTTTTGTTTCTACTGTTCTTTTTAATTATAATATCTTCAAATGTCCTTGTTAATAGATGGCCTATTGAGAAGTGGGCCACCCACCTTTTTTATCTGTAGGGTCATACATTTATTTAAAGGTGGGGGGTCTTTTTTATTTTATTCTAAGAACATTTAAGAATGTTCTCCTAGGCTTTATAGTTCAGGTTAAAGATTATTTTCCATTCTAATTTCTGTTTCCTCATATATAAAATATATATATTATTTTAAAGATGTGGAGTACCATTCAAGATTAGGTATGCAAGTGGACATCATACAGGTAAAGTTTAGGTCTCCCTTTGGTTCTCATTTTGCCTGGATTGAGATCAGGTACCCTTATAGGTGTTGCATCCTCTACCCAACCCTGAGAATATCCAACTACTGCTAATCCCTTTCTTATAGTATTGTGGTAAATGTTAGGGTCTGTTTATGAGTGAATACATATGGCACTCTGTTCTTTGTTTCTGTGATAGATCACTGAGTATTACAGACTGTAAATCCATCAAGTTGCTGCAAAGTCCATATGTTTGTCCTTCTTTATGACTACATAATATTCCATTGTGTATGTGTACCACAATTGGTTCAATGTTTTTGCTATTGTGAATAGTGTTGCAATAAAAATGTGTGTGCAGGAAACTTTTTGTAGGAATAACTTGAGTTCCTCAAAGTATATTCTCAGTAGGGGGATTGCTGGATCATATGGAAGGTTAATGTCTAGTTCTTTTAGAAATAGTCACACTGTCTTCCAAAGAGGTTGCATCAGTTTGCATTCCCACCAGCAGCATAGAAGCGTTCCTTTTTCTCTGCATCCTCACCAGCATCTGTTGTTTTTTGTTTTATTAATGATGGTCATTCTTACTGGGATTGAGTGGTATCTTAGTGTGGTTTTGATTTGCATTTCTCTGATGATAAGTGAGGCTGAGCACTTTTTCATGTGTCTGTTGGTTGTCTGTATATCTTCTTTTGAGAAGGACCTATTCATGCCTTTTACCCACTTTTTAATGGGAATTGTTTGTTTTTTTCTTTTCAGCACATTTGTATTCCTTGTAGATCCTAGATATTAGGCCTTTGTCAGATATACAGTTGGCAAATATTTTTTTCCTATTCGACTGTCTCCTCACTCTCTTTATGGTTTCTTTTGCATTGCAGAAGCTTGTCAGTTTGAGGAAGTCCCACTTGTTTATCTTATCTCTTATGGCATGGGCACTTGGGATTTTGAGCAGGAGTTGGTTGCCAGTTCCAATTTCCATAAAGGTGTCTTTTGCATTTTTTAATATTTTTATAGTGTGAGGTTTTACATTTACATCTTTGACATTTAGAGTTGATTTTTTGTGTATAGTGATAGGTAGGGGTCCTGTTTCAATCATCTGCATATGATCAGCCAGTTTTCCCAGCACTATTTACTGAACAGGTTCTCCTCTCTCCAATGATTGTTGGAGGAGGCTTTGTTGAAGTTGGTTGAGAAATTGAGGTTTTGTTTCTGGAATCTCTATCCTGTCCATATGTCTGCTCTTGGTCCATATGTCTGCTCTTGTACCAATATCAGGCTGTTTTGATTACTATAGACTTATAGTAAAGTTTAAAGTCTAGAAGTGTGATACCTCCTTCTTTGTTTCTTTTGCTAAAGATTGTTTTGGCTATTCGTGGTCATTTATGTTTCCATATGAATTTCTGTATTGTCATTTCCAGTCTGAAAGAATGATATTGGTAATTCTCAACAAGATTCAAGCAAATTGGATCCAACAACACATCTCAAAAATCATCCACTATGACCAAGCAGACTTCATTGCCTGGATGCAGGGCTGGTTCAACATCCACATGACCATACATATAATTAAATACATCAGCATATGTAGAAACAAGAACCACAGGATTATATCATTAGATGTAGAAAACAATTTTGATAATATCCAGCATCCCTTCTTGATAAAACCCCTCAAACACCCAGGCATAGAGGGAACATACCTCAAAATAGTAAACATCATCTATGATAAACCCACAGCCAACATATTGCTAAATGGACAACAACTGGAAGCATTTCCTCTGAAAATTGGAACAAGACAAGGTTGCCCACTATCACCCCTCCTGTTCAACATTGTATTGGAAATCCTAGCTAGAGCAATTAGACAAAAGAAGAAAATCAGGTATCTCCAAATAGGAAAAGAGAAAGTTAAGCTATCCATTCTTGCTGATAATTTGATTCTATACCTCAAAAATCCAAGAGAATCTGTCAAAAACCTCCTTTCCCTTATAAAGGACTTTGGCAAGGTTTCAGGGTACAAAATAAATGTGCAAAAGACAGTTGAATTCTTATACACCAACAACAAGCCTGCAGCGAAACAAATAAAAAGCACAATCCTATTCACAATAACCACACACAAAAAATGAAATACCTTAGCATCTTTCTAACCAAACAAGTGAAAGACATTTAAAATGAAAACCAGAAAATATTGTTCAAAGAAATCCAAGAAGATATAAACAAAAGGAAAAATATTCCATGCTCACAGATAGTAAGAATCAACATTGTTAAGATGTCCATCCTGCCTTAAGATGGCAACCGATGGGTCATGCTGTAAGAATCTCCGTGAAGGCAAGTGTCAATAAAGACTCTGAGTGAGTTGGTAGGCACTGGTGGGAGTGTGAAAGTCCGTCTGAGGAGACACGGGTGCATCCACCTGGGTCCCCCCTCTGAGGGTGACTGCAAGTACCCACTGCCCTGAAATTAGAGCGCAGCTTGCAAGATCCCATGCAGAAATATCTGCTGCCTGCGGAACGTGCCTGAGAAAAGCCTGCAGAATCCAGCTGATTCCCAGAACCTGGCACCAGAAGCACACCATCATCTCTCATACCATATCCACTGGCACACAGGATCAGATTATTGGAGAGAGAGCATTGGGAATCCCAAGAGGAGTCTACAACTGGTGAAGTGCCACCCACCCCAGCCACTTTCCAGGCAGAGATTTGCATTTCCCCGCCCAGTTCCCCCCCTCCACCCCACAACCTCCAACTTGCTGCCTAAGCCAAACGGACAAACTATTGCCCCAGGCGCTCCCTCACCATTGAAGTAGGAGAGAGACTGCTCCTGGCTTTGCCTCACTGCTTCAGCACCTGGTTTGGAGCTGGAAGGGGCTGCAGACTGAATCCAGAGATCTGATCTCAGTGAATGGCAAATCAACTACTCAAGGCTTGATCGTGGTCCAGAGAAAATATTCTGGGAGCACAAACTTCAGAGGGACCTGAGGAGTGCTGAGTTCCAGGCGCCACACCCCCTACCCTGATCCAGCCATGGGACAAAGGGCGTGGCCAGAAAAGAATGAAGAAGAACTCCAAAGACAACAGTGGTGAGTCTGGGGCTGACCCAAACCCCCTCCTCCCCAGCAATCCTCTGAAAGTCAGACCCACACAGCTGGGCCACAACTGAGAGAGACAGAGCCTGGACATCAGTTGCAATAGGAGAGCCCCATTCCAGGATAGGACTGGCTGGGGCAACCTCATGAGAGTACCATACCTGGGGAAGAGACTATCCTGTATATCTCCACCAGAGATCTCCCAGACCATATGAGAGTGGGAGGGGAGGCCTGTCGCCCCACCCACCTCCACTGTCCCTCCTCCTTCCCTGCTTCATTCCCTGAGGAAAGTGAAAGAGGTGGCTCTGCAGCAGAGATCTGATTAGAGGAACAATTACAGAGCCAGCCACAAGAGGACAGGTTTTTTGTTTGTTTGTTTGTTTGTTTGTTTTTTGTTTTTTGTTTTGTTCTGTTTAGCTTTTTCAATTTTCAATTATTTTTTAATTTTAAAAATTTTGTTTGTTAGTTCATCTATTTTTAAAATATTTTTCCTTTGTGCATGAATGTGTATGTGAGGCTTTGATCTGCATCCCTCCAAACTTTTTTTCTTTTCTTTTTCTGTTTCTTTCTTCTTTAATTTGTCATTCTCTGTTTATGTGTATATGTGAATGATTGAGTGTTCACCTTTTGATTTTGTTGTTGGGTTTTGCTCTTTTGTTCTTCTGGGGTTTTTTTAATATTCATTTTTTATAGTTTAAGGGGTATATCAATATATGTGTGAGGGTTCCACTTGAATTCCTTTTTTTTTCTTTTTTCTTATTCTCCCCCCTTCAGTCTTTTTGTCTTTCTTCTCTATCCACTTTGTACTAGGCATGTGTGTGTGTGTTTACTTTCTTGGGATTTTTTTTGTTGTGGCTGTGGTTTGTTTTTGGTTTTTTTTGCTTTGTTTTTATTCCAGATTGTTTTATAGTATGTGTTAGTTTCTGCTTTGCATAGTCATTTAGAGTGATGGTGGGGAGTGGATCTCAGGGAACACATACCACAGTAAGTGAACATTTTAATTTGCAAGTAACATCTTTTTCCTAGTGCCCCATCCCCCACTTTACTCAGATTTCAAAACTACAGGAGAGAGCAAAGCTTACCATCCACCATCCTATTTCAAAATAGAACAAATCCAGAGCCTGGATCAGGGAAGAGTAGAGGACTAGCAAACATCAGGAGGGAAAGCCAATCCCACTGACACTGAATAACAGAACTAAAGAGAAAAACAAGAGATCTGTCACAAATGAGAAAAAGACAAAGGAAGACCTCAGGCAATTCCAAGTCTACCAGAGACAAAACTTCTGAGAAATCAGATCTTGGTGCCCAAACAATGGAAGTCACCAACGACTGGGCCCAGAATACAACAGGGAATAGGGAATGGTTGGAAAGAGTGAATAAGAGTCAAGAAAGACAAGTTGCAACACTGCAAGAACTTGTAACAGAGATTCCTGCAATAAAAAATTTCATCCAGGAAATAAATAACAAGATGACAAGCATGGAAAGCAAAATTAATCTAGTTGAAGAAAGAATTTCAGAACTTGAAGACCAGAACATGGAATTAACCCAATCTGTAAAAAAAATAAAAGGAAGACTCAGAAAGAAAGAACAAAGCCTACAAGAGATGTGTGATTATATCAAGAGGCTGAACCTACACCTGATTGGTATCCCAGAAGAAGAAAGGGAATATGAGAACAACTTGGAACAAGTATTCCAGGAGGTAATCCAAGAAAACTTTCCCCATCTCACCAGAGACCAGTTAAGCAGAAAAATACAGAGAACCACCACAAGACATGAAAGGAGAAGACCAACCCCTAGATGCATAGTAATTCGCCCACACAAAGTAGGCACAAAAGAAAAAATACTAAAGGCAGCAAGAGAGAAAGGTCAGACTATCTACCAGGGAAAATCGATCAGAATAGCAGCAAGCCAGGCTCGGTGGCTCAGCCTATAATCCCACACCTTGGGAGACTGAGGTGAGTGGATTGCCTGAGCCCGCAGGTTCAAGACCCACCTAGGCAACTTTATGAGACCTCATCTCTACAATAAATTAAAAAAAATTAGCCGGGTGTGGTAGCGCACACCTGTAGTTCCAGCTACTTGGAAGGCTGACTCAGAAGGATCACCGGAGCCCAGCAGGTCAAAGCTGCGGTGGCCAGGAGCAGCCACTGCACTCCAGTCTGGGTGACAGAGTGAGACTCCAACTCAAAAAAAAGAATAACAGCAGACCTATCAGCAGAAACACTAAAAACAAGAAAGGACTGGAGCCCTATATTCAAAATCCTCAAAGATAAACAATTTCAACCAAGAATTTCTTATACAGCCAAGCTCAGCTTCACCAGTGATGGAGAATCAAAATCCTTCCCAGACATCCAATCCCTAAGGGATTATGCAGCTTCTAGACCAGTTCTACAGGAGACATGTAAAAAGCCCAGAAGAAAGAAAAAAAAAAAAGAAAGACCACACACTTCTCAAGAGAATAGCAGAGCACAGAATCAACAGAGAATATAGTGCAACAAGAAACTTGAGAACACACACATACATTAACCCCAAAGTCAAAAGAAAACAAGCAAAGAAAAAACATTATAAGAACCTCATGGCAGGGATAAGCAATCACATTTCAATAATCAGCCTGAATGTGAATGGACTAAATACACCACTGAAAAGACACACAATGGTGGACTGGATACGAAACCATGAACCCTTTATTTGCTGCATCCAGAAGACTCATCTCACTATAAGGGACAAACACATATGGGTGCATATATGTTTAGGATGGACATTTAGGATGGACATTTAGGATGGACATTCCATAAAAGGACCACCAGTATTTATAAAGCAACTACTAAATAAACTAAAAAGAAGATATTGACTCTAACACTATTATAGCAGAGGACTTGAATATCCCACTGACAACCCTAGATAGATCATTGAGGCAAAAAATCAACAAGGAGATCCAGAACCTAAACTTGACATTTGACCAAATGCACTTAGTAGATACCTACAGATTATTCCACCCAACAACTACAGAATATACATTCCACTCATCACCACAGGGAACATACTCCAAGATTGATCACAGCCTTGGCCATAAATCAAGCATAAACAAACTCCATAAGGTTGAAACTTGCCATGCACATTCTCAGACCACAGAGAAATAAAAATAAATATCAAAGCCAACAACATTTCCACAAAGCCCACAAAGACATGGACACTAAAGAGCATGATACTGAAAAACGACTGAGTCAACACTGAAATCAAAGAAGAAATTGAAAGATTCCTGGAAACAAATGTAAATAAAGAAACATCTTACCACTACCTCTGGGATGCCATGAAATCAGTTTTAAGAGGGGAATTTATATCTCTGTGAGCACACATCAAGAAAATGGAAAGACCAGAAGTGGAGAGCCTTACAAATCACCTAAGGAAGCTGGAAAGAGAAGACCACCAAAACCCTAACTTTAGCAGAGGAATTGAAATCACAAGAATAAGAGACCAAATACAGGACATAGAAGACAAAAATATCATACAAAACATCAACAAAGCAAAAAGCTGATTCTTTGAAAGAATTAATAAGACTGATGGGACCCTAGCCAGAATGACCAAGAAAAAGACAGAAAGAGACCAAATAAACACAATCAAAAATACAAAAGATCAAATCACAACTGACCCCAAAGAAATACAAAAGATTATCAGAGATTACTATGTACACCTATATGAAAACAAACTTGATAACCTAGATGAACTAGAGGACTTTCTGACATCATACAGCCTCCCCAGGTTAATACAAGAAGACATTGAGATGCTAAATAAACCAATAACACCCAGGAAATTGACTCTGTCATATGAAAACTACCCACACACAAAAAAAAGCTATGGATCGGATGGCTTTCTAGCAGAATTCTACAAACATACAAGGAGGAGCTGATTCCAATCCTATTGAAAGTATTCCAGGCAATTAAGAGAGATGAAATTCTGCTCAAATCATTTTATGAAGCTAACATTAAACTGATACCCAAACTGGGTAAAGACCCAACAAAAAAAGAGAACTGCAGGCCAATATCCCTTATGAACGTGTATGCAAAAATCCTCAACAAGATTCTAGCAAATCAGATCCAAAAACATTTCTCAAAAATCATCCACCATAACCAAGTAGGCTTCATTCTCAGGATGCAGGGCTGGCTCAACATTTGCAATACCATAAATGTCATTAAATACATCAACAGATGTAAAAACAAGAACCACATGATTATCTCATTAGATGCAGAAAAAGCTTTTGATACAATCCAGCATCGCTTCGTAATAAAAACCCTCAAACACCTAGGTATAGAAGGAACATACCTCAAAATATTAAGTGCCATCTATGACAAACCCACAGCTAACATATTGCTAAATGGACAGAAACTAGAAATATTTCCTCTGAAAACTGGAACAAGACAAGGCTGCACTCTCTCACCTCTATTGTTACAATATTGTGTTGGAAGTCCTAGCTCAGGCACTTAGACAAGAGAAAGAAATCAGGGGTGCCCAACTAGGAAAAGAGGAGGTCAAGTTATTCCTCTTTGCTGATGATATGATCCTATATCTTGAAAATACAAGAGATTCTGTTGAAAACCTGTTTGCACTGATAAAGGACTTTGGAAAAGTCTCAGGGTACAAAATATATGTGCAAAAGATAGTTGCATTCCTATACACCAACAACAAGTAGGCAGAGATCGAAATAAAAAGCACAATCCCATTCACAATAACCACCAAAAAAATGAAATACCTCGGCAGCTTCCTAACTAGAGAAGTGAAAGAACTTTACAATGAGAATTACAAAACACTGCTCAAAGAAATCCAAGAAGACACAAACAAATGGAAAAATATTCCATGCTCATGGATAGGAAGAATCAACATTGTTAAGATATCCATCCTACCAAAGGCAATCTACAGATTCAACGCAATACCCATCAAGTTACCAACATCATTCTTCTCAGACCTGGAAATGACAATACAGAAACTCATATGGAAACATAAATTACCACACATAGCCAAAACAATCATCAGCAAAAGAAACAAAGCAGGAAGTATCGCACTTCCAGACTTCAAACTTTACTATAAGGCTATGGTAATCAAAAAAGCCTGGTATTGGTACAAGAACAGGCACATAGAACAATGGAACAGGATAGAGATTCTGGAAGCAAAGCCTCAATTTCTCAACCAACTCATCTTTGACAAAGCCTCCAATAACAACCACTGGGGAGAGGAGAACTTATTCAGTAAATGGTGTTGGGAAAACTGACTGACCACATGCAGAAGATTGAAACAGGACCCCTACCTATCATCATACACAAAAATTAACTCTAAATGGATCAAAGATCTAAATGTAAAACCTCAAACTATATGAATCTTAGAAAACACAGGAGACACCCTTATGGAAATTGGAGCTGGCAACCAATTCCTATTCAGAACCCTAAAGGCCAATACTTTAAGAAATAAGATAGACAAGTGGGACCTCATCAAATTAACGAGCTTCTGCAAAGCAAAAGAAACCATCAAGAGAGTAGGGAGACAGCCCACAGAATGGGAAAAAATATTTGCCAACTGTATAGCTGACAAAGGCCTAACATCTAAGATCTACAAGGATCTCAAACACGCTGAAAGGAAAAAAACAAACAGCCCCTTTAAAAAGTGGGCAAAAGACATGAATAGACACTTCTCAGCAGAAGATATATGGGCAACCAATAGACATTTGAAAAAGTGCTCAGCCTCACTCATCATCAGAGAAATGCAAATCAAAACCACATTGAGTTACCACCTAACCTCAGTAAGAATGGCCATCATTAATAAAACAAACAAGAACAGATGCTGGCAAGGA
Organism: Carlito syrichta; assembly: GCF_000164805.1. NCBI lineage: Eukaryota > Metazoa > Chordata > Mammalia > Primates > Tarsiidae > Carlito > Carlito syrichta. Next base: position 49,283 of record NW_007247730.1, on the reverse strand, counting down.
TGTGGAAAAAAATGAACACTTCTACACTACTGATGGGAATGCAAACTAATACAACCTCTTTGGAAGAAAGTGTGGTGATTTCTGAAAGAACTAGAAATTGAACTTTCATATGACCCAGCAATTTCCCTATTGGGAATATACCCAGAGCAACTCAAATTATTCTACAAAATGGATGCCTGCACACATATGTTTGTTGCAGCTCTATTCACAACAGCAAAACATGGAACCAGTCGTGTTGCCCATTGAAGCTGGACTGGATAAAAAAAATGTGGTACATATATACACTGGAATATTATGCAGCCATAAAGAAGGACACATATATGAACCTTGCAGCAACTGGGATGGATTTGAAGTCGATCATACTCGATGATTTATCACAGAAACAAATAACAGAGTTCCATATGTTCACACTCATAAACGACCTTGAACAATTATAATGCTATAAGAAAGTGATTGACAGTAGTGGGAAACAGTCGGGGGGAGTGGGATTGGCAGTTGAGGGAAACTGCTAGGGGAGGGAGGGGCATGCCTCATCAACAAGTGTACCTGCATGATCAATGTTTATATACCTAACCCTGAATTGTACCCCACATCTTTATAATAAAATTTTTTTTAAAAGACGTCCATTCTAATTTCTGTTTTCTAATTAGTTCTCTAATTACAAGTTTAAATCCATTGAGAAAATGTGAAAAACAGTGTACTTTTACATTGGAACCTTCTTTAACTCTCAAAAATTATCAGGAATATTTTTCGAGATTATTCAAGACAAACAAAAAAACAACTTGTATAGTTTCATCTTTATTCCCTTTTACCCACAGAGTGTCAGGTTAAACGATGTAGAGGTTGTGGTTTGCTTCTCAGGCTTTTGCTGTAGAGGTGATGGTCTATTCTATTTTCACATATGGTCAGTCATTGTCCATTTTGATATTCAATCTCTCCAGTTGTATACTCTAATTTTCTCCTGGAAAATAATAATTAATTATTGAAATAAAATGTCTGATAGACTTTTCAACAAAAAAATTCTTTTGTTACAAATAAAAGAAACATTCTGAAAGATGTTGTATTATATAAAATATTTCTGTTAGCCAGAAAACTGTATCATGAATTTTGAATAAATGAATCATTCTATAAATTGAAGTCTCATGACTTTGATCATGTGACTCATTTTACAACACATGTATACAACTGATAAAACTGAACCACTGCATGTGCAAAGCTGAAGGTCAATTTGGTATTCAATAAAATACAGACACCCTGAAAACGCAGTCATAGTGCAAGACAAACCCAGTGTGTTGCTCTCTACTTATTAGCTCTGCATGTGACACATAATTTTCCATTTAAATTGTATATTTCTAACAAAAATATCTTAATGAAAAAAGATGCCTAAAGTCATTTGATTTTTTGACTAAGATTATCCAATTCAGTATTTCCCAAAGTGTGTTCTTTAGAGCACTTTAGAGCACTATAAGCACTATAAGGTGTTACAAGAAAATAGGAAGGTTCCGAAGGGATTGAGATTGAAAAGATTATGAAAAAAAAGTGTGTTAATCACTGAAAAATCATTTGTTTTTGTTTTATAGACTTCTCAAAGCAGATCTATTATTTCTTTCTTCCAGGATTTTTTCATTATTAATTTTTGTTCTCTTTGCTCAAAAATAGTACATAAACTGTCAGAAATACAACAAAAAGCAAAAAAAGCTAGAAATATAGCTTTGTTAATTAAAGCCACTGTTTTAATAAATATCTGAATCTATATTATTAAATACATGCATAGATGTTTGTACATATGTAATATATATGTATATGTCGCTACATTTTTTATTTAGTTTTAGAAGTGTTAAATGACTTGTATTATCATTAATTTAGATACTACCTTTTCTTTTATGGTACCAGAGATTGTTTAAAATACCTCTGTCAATGAAAACTAAATAATTTAATAATTGTAATTATTTGTAACTTTAAAATTTTTTTAATTTTTTATTTTAAATATGTGGGGTACAATTCAGAGTCAGGTGTACAAATGTTCATTTCATAGGTACCCTTGCCGGTGGGGTGTGCTCCCCCTCCCCTGGCAGTTTCCCACTATTGCCAGTCCCGTCCCCACCCTCCCCTGGCAGACCTATTATTTCATGGTGAAAATATGCAGTTTTATTTTTTAGTATATAAGTCATTAAAAGTCATTAGATTCAATGACTAATGAAATTATCAAACAGGTCAATTATTAATAAAGAAGAAAATGGTTGCAAAGAAGCAGTGAATAATTGCTTAAACTGTTTCTGCAGTTTAAGAACTAAAGCTACAAAGAAAATAAAACCAGAGCTCTCCGATTCTCTCTCCACAATTGTTGAATTCTGTAAAGCCTCCAGGGGAATGAATCACTATAGCCAACTTTCTGTCTTATTAGAATAGCATTTATAGTCTGATTATGCTGAAATTCATGCATAAAGCATTGATCATGTGATCTTTTCTTTGAAAACCTGTGAGAATACTAAATTTACATTTACTTGATAAAATGTAAGAAAAAATGCATTCTGAATTTCAGATTTTAATTAATGAAACTTAAAAAAGTGAAAAATTAACACCCATCAGAAGAACTCCCTTCCAGGTTCAGACGGGAATCTAGTCATGTTCTTTTTATACCCTTTCAGGAAAATAATAATAATAATGACTGTCTGTCTTCCAGCAAAAATGATATAGACTACCATTGGCTATGGGGCAGATTCCCTGGTGGAAAGGCCCTGAATGTATCTGGCAAGTGACACTGATGCTGGTAGCACTGGGGCCTACAAATGGGTCTTACCGAAACAAACACTGATTCTGGGGTGAGCTTTGCTTACCCATGGAATATGCAAGTGCTCGGAGTGCTGTAGTAAAGCCAGAAATGCAGATATCACATGGTTTTGGATAACCGACCATATGTTTCCCAGGAGCATATGATACACCACATAATGCCCAATAATAGGCAGAGATATGTCCTCCTCAGAGTAATAGTTTAATAAAGAAGAATGGATTGCAAACATTGATTGTCTAACATGGGGAGATGAAAGCATAAAAGGTTGGCTTGCAGACCCACACTCAACATGCGTCCCCACTAGATCTTTCTTCCTGCTTTTCTGATTGATCTGGTAAAGAGGGAATGGAAAGAATACTAACATGACTAAGCAATTCTTGTTAAAGGAGCACATTGGAATAGTGACTAAAATTTTTTTCTTTCTTCCCCACATCACCTCAAGCAAAAAAAAATTTTATCTTCCCCATCTGATGCAGTGGTCCTAAGACCCAGTATAGCAAGTACAAGTTCTGGAAGTAGGGAGAAGATTTCTAAGCAAGAAACTGTAACTATGTTTTTAAACCTTATGTCAGAATTCCTAAGGGCCTAATCAGGGTGGGTTGTGCCTTCACCCCATCGGGCGAAATTGGACTAAGTGAAGGGAGCTATATCACTTGGTGACAAAAATAATTTGAAATCTATATAACCCTACCCTACCCTATACAAATAAGAGTGGACTGAGGGAGAGGCACTTACTATACTAGTATTGCTACCAGCAATCTGGACCAGTACAATGGCTGAACCTAATGTCCTCTCCTAAGGTGGAAATGTTTGGGTAAAAATAAATGGCAAATGGAGAAAAGGGGAAATAATAGCTGAGGGGAAAGAAAGAAACAAATGGGTTATGAACTGAGGGAAATCCAATACACATTAACAACTCTAAAGAGTCTCAGAGCAAGATATGCTTGAAAAAGTGAAGCTATATGTTTGTTGGGACCACACCTGCTTTTGGAACCTGACAAGATTGAAAGAAAGCCTACAAACTTGAGTGGCCTTAACCTGGAAGACCTTCACACAATATGATGAGCTGGAATAATTATTAATGATTGTGTATGTTCATTTTACTATAAGGAATCTACGATCAAAAACAGGGGGTGACCTGGTTGTGTTATGATATATATTGGTTTTTGCCCACAGTTCCTGGCTCCTAACTCAAATAGCCCTTGTTACCTTCTCCCGCCCTCCTTTCACCTGCCTCTACTCTTCCCCCGCCTCTACTCTTCCCCTGCCTTTTTGATTTAAGAAACTCCCAAGAGAGAGTCCTGCCCTATATCCTGAGAGATGGAATGCTGGTGTCATGCAGCTTCCAAAAAACCCCAAAAGGATAAGGTTTGGAGGGCTGAACACATGAAGGTTCCTGGGGGTGGCACACCTAGAAATGTGTGAAAGCTGCACACTCCACTCCCCATACCTTACCCTACAAATCTCTTCATCTATATCACTTTCAATATTCTTTATGATAAAATGTCAAATGTAAAAAAAAAATTGCTATGAAAATACTAATTTTCAATAAGAGAGTTTCTGAATTCTGGAGGAATAAGGGGGAGAAAACAATAAATATTTCATTTATATTTATAAAAATATAATCCACTAAGTTGTTATGATTTACAGATAGCTTAAGAGAAAAGAGAAAGAAATGTTTTATATATCCAGAAAACAGAACACTATAACATCAGCAATATTTCAAACAAAATTTATATCATCTTTCATCAGTTCATTCAGTTCTATGTAGTTATTTTCTGCTTCATCATGGATTAGCTGTCTCATGAACCTCTCAACTTCTCCACTAGAGTTATAGAAATTCTGATTCATTTCAGGGCATGGTCTCAAAATTATTTAAATAATGCAATCAGAAGCTTGTGCCTCAGAATATCTGGCATAGTCCTTTCCATGGGTTTCATAAACATTCTCTTTTTGTTGAAGATGAAGCATTCTGTTCTATGGCTTATTGCAAGTCCTTTTAATGACCCCTTTGTAAAACAAAGAAAAAACCTGTTGGTAATAAAAGAGTTAAAATCAACATCGTTTAAGATCTGATGAAGTTTTTAAAATTGCAATTGATGAGGAAATTTGTTTTTTAATATTTGACTGCTTTTACAAATGTTTTATAAATATTTGGTTGCTTTTACATTTAAAAAATAATTTAAATCAGGACTTATAACACTATACTGTTGTTTAATACCAAGAAAAGCAGCATTAGGACATATGGACGGCAAGAACATTGACAAATTTCTAGGAGTCTTATATATATATATGTAAATGTTTTGTCCATACAACTATAACTTAGAAAGGATTAAGCATCTCTTCTTATTTGGCAATATTTCCCATGGAATTCAGCATATCAAATAAATCTAATTATGTTGCACCTGTATTTTTACAAGATAAAAGATATTTTGTGATTTTTCCAGGGGCCTTTAAAGTCCGTTTGACACAAAAAGATTTCATTCAGGATTTGATTTGGGGAAGACAAAAATATCAATGTTTTTATGAAGTTTGAATACTGGGTTTAAAAAGATCGTGAGTCACTGAGAATTAATACTTAGCTACCAATTTAATCAATGTGACCAGAAAATTTTCAAAAGTAAATATAGGCCAGGCATGGGGGCCCCCACCTGTAATCCCAGTGCTTGAGGAGGTAGAGGCGAGAGACTCACTTGATGCCAGGTATTTTAGACCAACCTGGGCAATAAAGAGAGACTCCTTATCTCTATAAAATAAAAGTTAAAAAGTTAGCCAGGCACAGTGGCACTTGCCTATAGTGCCAGCCACTAGGGAGGCTGAGGCAGAAGAAGAGCTTCAGCAATTCGAGGTTACAGTGAGCTTTGATTGTGCCTCTACTCTCCATTCTGGGTGGCAAAGAGAAATCTTGTCTCTTAAAAAAAAAAAGTGAATGATAGACTCTAAATAAAAGGACTGGGTACGACATGTTCTCACTCATAAGCGAACCCTGAACATTTATCACAATACTACAAGAAAGGGATTGGCAGTAGCAGGAAACTACCAGGGGAGGAGAGGCACATTACATTCATAAGGGTACCTGGTCTCAAACCAAGTGAAGCAGGGATCAAGGAAAGGCCCAAACGTTATGTGTGCAATGACCACTCATCTACCTAATCCTGAATTGGACCCCATATCTTTAAAATAAATGAAAATATTTTTAAAGTGAAGATAGACAGTAACAGTAATTGTAAAAATGCTTACCCTTTCAAAAGTGATGTCTTGGTACTTATGGATAGTCAAAGACATAATAATCTCAACATAAAGCACTGGAAATTATTCTGATGAAACACAAAATCCCTGCCTTATAGGTAGATGACTCAAAAGAAAAACTTTTCACAGCTTCTTATTAAGAGCAGACCAATAATTAGAGACAAGTTTGTTATTTTAATAGAGAGATGAGCAAACTCTAGTTTTGCATTAGTATGCTATTGATATTAAAGCTCATCTAAAATAAGTATGAATAAATTCATCAAATTCATCTTTGCCAATATTTTTCTGAAGATGACAATAATCTGGGAAGATTACAAACATACTAAAATGTCAGGCTTCTATATAGGAAATCTAGAATCACAAAATTAGAATTTCAGATTTTCAAATAGGTATATCTCTCCAAAAACAAAGAGTATAGTAGTTAATGAACTCTTCCATTTTTCACTGGGATCACAATATTTCATTCCATTTACTAGGTAGCATTTCCCTCTTATCCCTAACCAAAGCCTTATTTAACTTCTGAGTTGGGAGAGTATAATTTTTTGATCAAGGGTACTAATTTCTCCTTCCAACTATCCCTTTTGGAAAGCCAATCACCTATTTGCACTAATTGAGCTTACCATATGCCACCACATGTGACATTGTTAATCCATCCCTTCTTCCAGGTTTTCTTCTGTTGGTTTTCCATTTTCTCTTCTCTCCTAGATAGGTCCAAATAAGAAACCTCAGAGTGGTTCTGGACACTTGTATCTCCCTAATTCTTTATATTTTGTGTTATCTCTTTAATATATTTTTCTCTGTAGCAGATTATTTTAAAATGGGGACTTTGAGGTGAGACAATAAAAATTTAAATTCCAGTTTCATATTTTATTAGTCATATGATCATGGGAAATAATGATAATAAGAATAAAGATAAGAATAAGGCTATTTCCAGGCACTATTCTATGTCATATAAGTCATATTATTACTCCTATACATGTTTAAAAATGAGGGACAGAGATTAAATAACTCGTCTAAAAATCACAGAGACAATAAATATCCAGCCAGGATTTAAACTCATTTTGACTGAATTGTCCATGATTTAATTTTATCTTTTGTCTCTCTAGGTTTCAATTTGGCACTCACCATCTAGTAAACAATAAATATTAGCATTTTTATTGACACCGGTGCATGACTTTTATCAAACTTTTATTATGTCTTATTTGAACTATTGCATTAGTCTTTGCATTAGCTTCATTGCATGTCCCCAGGTTAGTCTATCTTGCATTGCTGCCAAAAATGCCTTTCACAAATAAAAGAAAAAGAAATAACTAATCATCTTACCCACCTGTATTAACAATGCTAAATAATTTCATTTATCTAACAAATAATATGCAAACACAGCATGGTATTCAAGAACCTTAATGGTTTAGATCCAAAATAATTAATTTTCTAATCCCTGATTTTGTTATTCCTCTTTTCTCACTCATCTCCACACTTACCTAATACCCAGCCTGAAAGCTGACTAAAAGCTTACTGGTCCCAATGGCTTCATAGATTTTACACCTTGGTGTAAGCTCAGCAACAGCACCCCACTATGCTAAACTGATAGTGCTGTATCACCTAGGCCCAACTTGGTTTCAGTTGATAAGCATGAGGCAAGAAGGTCGCTGGGTAAAATCTTAGTAGGTAAGAGTTGGGGAAACCAGACCCTTGGGGAGGATAATGGAGTGTCTGATCCCATGCTCTAGGTCGAATGCCCACAGAGATGACAAAAATCAGAAGCTAAAGAGAATTTTAAGCAAGAGATTTGGGGCCTGAGCTTTGCAGTTCTGGAATTGAAACCAAATTGAATACAAACTTGGGAGTAGGCACTCTCCTACTCAGCTCCAGAGGCAGAGGGAAGGCAATTGAATAGCACATTACTCAGCAACTGGAGAGTGGGAGCACTGAGAGAAAGAGCCTTAGGCAAGCGGAGGGGCCCTCTGAGAGGACTGCTTGAGGCTGCTGGCTTGGAGCAGATGTGAGATATACTCCAGAGATCCCAGGAACAACATGGAAGACATTATGGCTATTGGGTAGCTGAGATATAATGACAAATGCCTTGCAGTTGGAAGTAGAGGGAGGAATGAACAGACAGGGCACAAACCAGTGAAATATAAAATGTCTCTCTTCGCAGCTATAGGTGGAATTACTGAGACATGCAACTATATTAGTCATCACATATTTTGTGATACACTCTACAACCAATCTGGTAGACTAGTATGTTATAACATTGTGTTTAAGAATTGTTGATTCTCAAATTTTCTGCTATCCTCCTGGAAGAACTCCAATAATTCCCAGGTCTTCTTTTGCATTTTCCAAAAGTGAATTAAATAGATAAGTAAATAAATAAATAAACTGACTTAGGACCCAGTGGAAGACTGAGTTTAGATCTTCTGGGCTGGCAAGTGACTCTCAAGATTGAAAACTGATGACCAAAATCAATTTTTATTTATGGCAGATTGTCTTGGTCCACTGTGAATGCTAAAAGATACCAACACCTGCAACGGTCAAATTCCAGGTCTCAAAATTAGAACTTCATGTGTTTTGCCTTTTCCAGACACCCACAGATGACTCACATTTTCACTCCATTCTCCAAACAGTCCTCAGTCACTCATCCTCCAATGATGACTCACTCTGCCCCTGTTTATGCTTGAACACATCATACAGCAACTATCTTCATACATGTCATGTTCTCCTTGAGTGACATATGTTTCTATGGTGATGCTGGAACACACACTTGTGTATAAATTCTCAAAGGCTTGAAGTGACCTAGGGCTCCAGTTAAGGGATGGCATTTTGGGCTTAGGATACATTTCTAGGCATCCAAGAGTTCTTAGTAGTGATATTAAATAACTGCCTATTTCCTTTATGTTTTTGTTCAGCGGTAGTGAAACATTAAAATTTAGTGAATATGAGCTCTTTTCAGTGTGTGTAGGAGACGGTCCAGTAAGTAGATGATTTAAAATTATTAAATCACCCTGCTTCTTTCACTTCAGCCTAAGGGTCTCTGGCCTATAATTCCCTTACTCAAGACCTCACTGAATTTTATTTTATTTAACTTCCAGTGAAAAAAAGCAGATATTTCATTCTTTGTTGTCTCCTTGCTGTCTTACTTATGAGAACTAATCCACATAACTCTGAAAGTAAATTGTTAGTATAGTTTTCGTTATTACTTTAATGCCCTATCTGACAACATTCTACTTATTGTTTCCCTAAACTGTCACCAAAGATGTCGACATTAGTACTAATTTTTTCATGACTTTTGACATAAGCCATAGATACTTGTGCATGTTCTTTGAGAAGATACTAATTCTGAATGTACGGCATATGTTTCAATGAGAAAGGAAAAGGGAAAGAGCAGCGATGCCATCTACAAGTCAAAATATTTCTGTTAAAAGTAAAAAATAAAAATAAAAAATAATTTCAATAGTTTATTTACACATCTTCAAAAATAGTGTATTTTAAACATTAAAAACAAATAGAAACCACATGGACAAATTAAAAAGTTCTTGCATCCTAGCATTTAAATTACAGTTCACCTGTAAAATAGCTTTCAATAGTTACAGATGCTATAATATGCAAGAAGAGAGAGATGTATACACTCAAAAAACTGTTAACAAATTGTAAAATGGAGAAAAAACATATATATTCCCAGATTTTATTTCATAGAGACTTCATATGAATACATTTTAAAGTCCAAGAGATTTCACTGGATTAGAAAACAAATTCTGTTTTTAGCAAAGAAAGTAATTTTTCCTTTTGCATAATAACTAGTCTGATCTTACTTATGGACTTACACATATAGTCAAATCACTGCTCTGTGAGACCAAGCAGAAGTGTCATAATGGTCAGATGCCAGTGCACATAATGGTAATCATAAATAGCTAATTATGGCTGCATGAAATTAAAAAGTACCTAAAGCATTTCAGTAATTGCCTCAAGTATATTTTGTATACATTTAAGAAAGATGACGTTATCCAGAAATGCCTCACAGGAAAGATTTTTTTAATCTCATTAGGAAAAAGAAGAAATTTCACTTACAAGATTGTGGCTTACTGTTATTCTGTTATTGCTCCAATGTATAAGCAAATCACTTTAAGCTATACTTAAATCATATAGCATACTGTGCATATTGGTCAAGGTTCTCCAGATAAAAAGAACTGATGGATATGAAGAGATATATAGACCAAAAAAAAAAAGGTGAGGAGGAAATAGTTTTTGCAAATACAGCTGAAAAATTCCACAGCCTGCCATTGCAAGTTGGGGGCCCAGAAAAGCTAATGGTGTAGTTCCAGTCCAAACTCAAAAATCTGAAAACCAGAACCAATAGTGCAAGTCCTCGTTTAAGTTCAAAGTCCCAAGAACAAAGAACACTAATGTCTAAGGACAGGGAAATATAAATGTCCTCACTCAAGCACAAATTCCCCCTTTCTTCATCTTTTTGCTTTCTTTAGATTGGATGCCTACCCACACTGGTGAGGGCATATCTCCTTTACTCAGTCTACAAATTCAAATATTCCTTTCTTCCAGAAACACCCCAGACATATCTAGAGATAATGCTTGCCAGCTATCTGGGAATCTCTTAGCCCAGTTACACTGATTCATAAAATTAACTATCACACTTTCTATGAATGAATTTTTTTTTTAAACTGAAGGAAAAAGATGGTCATGGGTGTCAGAGCAGTCAGAGGCCTCTCGGCAATGGCAGGTTTGTGAAAAGGTGAGGGGCTCATGTTGGGCTGAGCAGGTGAACCTAGGAAGATAAGGAAGCCAGTCCCTGAGAGAGCTTAAAAAAAACCTCACCCTTACCTCAGCAATGACCACCTGCGGTCCACAGTCCCTTAGCTGCATAGGTCCTTTCATCCAGGTCTGGGAGCAGGTCAGGTAGTAGCACAAAGCCCTGGCCCAAACCTTAACTAATCCAGATTAAACCCTCTGTACACATGGAGGTTCAGAGTAAATAATAGGTCTGAGCATAAGGCGTGTTGTGGTCACAATAAAGCCCTGCAGATACAAAAATGACAAGACTAAATCTCCATGAAAGAAAGAATTTAGGAATCTTTTATTCACTGCTGAATCCCAGGTCTCAGAACAGGGCCTGGCACAGAATAGGTACTCGATAAATATTTGATCAATTAAATTCTACTTGCTTCCCACATAATAACCAATCTGGTCACACCGGTAGGCTTACAACAATGCCCACTTTATAAACAGTGTGTTGGTATGTGTACACCAAATATCTGAGACACAAAGATCACCAGCAATTTCAGATACATAGACATATCGGGCATATGTTTATTCTATTAATAATTTTTAAATTAATCTTAGAATTTTTATGATGAATAATATAGTTTCATCTATTTTGAATCTAAGTACTGTATAAAAGTGCCTATAGACTCACATACTCCTTGTTAAAAAAAAATTGTGTTAAGAACACCTAACATGAGATCTACCCTATTAACACATTTTAAGTGTGCAATACAGTATTGTTAACTATGTCAACAACCTAGACACAATGTGTTACAGCAGAGCTCTGGAACTTAATTGTCTTACCGAACTCAAACTTTACATCTGTTGAATAGCAACTCCCCATTTTCCTCTCCTTTCCAGTCTCTGGAAACCACCATTCTATTCTTCATTTCTATGTGTTGACTATTTTAGTCAATTCGTGTAAGTGGAATCACGCATGATTTGTCCTTATATGACCGGTTTATTTCACTTAGCAGAGTATCCCACAGCTTCATTCTTGCTCCATATGGCAGAATTTCCTTCTTTATTAAGGGTGACTTTAAGTCTTCCCAGGACCTTGATCGTATCTCTCAATGCCTGTATCCTGCCATGAGAAATTATTCCCCAGTTTCTTAAAAGTATATTCTGTAGGCTTAACTTGTTATTTTATTTATGCTTAGAATTAAAAATAATAATAAACAAATCTGTTAAATTTTATAATTAACTAATACATTTTACAAAAATGGCATTTGACACACAGGTTTATAGCTTCAATAGTTATCACAGGCACGATTCACTTAGTGCTCGTATGTACCAGGTCCTGGGCTAAAAACTTTTGATGCGTTTTTCAATTTTTAATTTGGATGACAAGTCTGTGAAGAAAATAGAATTATCCTCATTTTATAGATGAAGAAACTGAAGCTTAAGAAAATTACACATTCAAAAAAGTAAAGTTTTGGCATAGCTTTACACAAAATATCTGTGATGTATTTCCACTTTAATCATTCATCAGGCAGGGGAAGAGAGCAAAGATCAGAGATGCTCAGAGTAAATAAGAAGTGTGAATTATCTGTTATAGGTCCAACATGAGGTAAGAAGCCTGGGCTGGAATGTATATCAAATAAATTATAATTTAGATCAGAGTGATCTACCCTCACTATAATCACAGAATTTCTATCATAGTGTTTCTCATTGTGTCAATGCTTTCTTCATGGAGAAAGTCCTGCTTTAAAAGAAAAAAAAGCCAGATTGATTAGTTTGGACATACACATACACCCATGATACCGTCACCACAACCAAGGTACTAAACATATCTATTGCTTCCAAAATATGTGTGTGTGTGTGTGTGTGTGTGTGTGTGTGTGTGTGTGTGTGTGTGTGTGTGTGTGTGTGTGTGTGTGTGTGTGTGTTTTGAGGTATTTCGAGTTTTCAGTTTTTAGAGAGTTGGTTTTTTTTTTACTGAACACATTAGCTGTGCATAATTTTTTATATCAGTTATACTTTAATAAGATAAAATGATGAAAAAATAAAAACAAATAAATTACCTGTCAGCTGAATTCTACAGTGTGCTAAACGATGCTGTTCATGTACATTCTGATGTAAACTCCTTATCTTGACAGGGTTCACTAGCAAACAGTTCATGGTCTAGCAGGGGTCTGCTAGCCATCCTTTGAAGAGCACTGTACCAGACCTATGGAGTTTGAACAAATAGCTATCATCTCCATCTAAGCAGAGTCCAATTTAGACTCAAAAAATATGAATGTTCATGTGAAATGTTCAAGGTATCCTTAATTCCTTAGATGTCTTCTTTCAATTCAAAAATTAATATCTACTCAGAATATGTAGTGTACAGGGATTTATAATAGAGGGTAAAAAAGGAATTGAAAAATCAGGGTCCTGCCCACTTCAGTAAGTTTGTCATCTGAATGCAGAGAAAATCTAAGGCAAATATAACTGATAACACTTAGGCAATTTATTTACAATTAAATTGTAAAGGCCAAATAAGTGAATATATCAGCTAAGGGAGAGAGATTTTTGCTGATCTGCCAAGGTTTCATGGTAGAGAGAAAATATAAGCAGGTCTTGCAATGATTAAACACTCTGTAGGATCTGAGAAGAATACAGAGACAGAAAAAAACAGCATATTTTTAAGAAAATGAGAGTAAGTAATCAAATAGAGTGAAGAATTTTAAGGGCAGACAAAGAAGGAACCTAGGAGGTAGGCTTCCCCTCAGAGACAAGAGGCACAGATGCTTACTAAGTAGTCTGGGTTTCTTGAAGGAATATTTTTTATTGCTGAAGCTTGACTGTCTCAATAAGTAAGCAGAGACTAGGTTAGGGACACTGTTTTTCATTTTTAGTAATTTTCTTTAAGGTATTAGTATTTTTCTTGAAAGTCCTACCTTGGTAAATAATGTGCCCATTTATATCCTCTAGGAGTATTTGAGTTTAGGCTTAAATAAAAATAAATTTGCCTGACAAATCTTTAGTATGGAGTATCCTGGGATACATTCCAGGGATAATCAGTTTCTAATATATTCTCCACATTTTATGTGGTGGATTTAAATTGAGAAACCCCTTAAAACAATATACGTTTATTACTGGAAAGAAATGCAACACTTAACTAAGATCAAATATTTCTTTCAAATGAATATACATTTTCCTCTCTGTTGAGCCCTTTTCTCATACTACATTTTTTACAAATTAGTTTTTTGTTCTTATTTATTTTTACAAAATACTAAACATGAATCCACATATTCAAACTAGTAAAGGACAATGGTTGAATAAAAGGTTTGTTTCTTTCTTTTCACTGCAAAGTTCAAATGTCTGTCCTTGTCTTAATGCACAAGGGACCCATTCAGGGACCATCTAAACGCCAGTTACACCTGTGTATACATACAATTCTTGTAGTATAAGAAAAACTTATAATTCTTCATATTTAAACCTTTGTAAGTGACCCACAATCATTTAATGAAAGATAAATAACCTATATTGTTTCATGAAAGGGGAGAAACACCTGCCAGGATATCCATTAACACACAATAAATTCACTAATTTTTAGTATGTGGTTAAGTTGATATTAAGATATTTGATCCTGATATCACATTAACCATATATTTGATCAACTGGGCACAGTGGTTCAAGCCTGTAATCCCAGCACTTTAGGAGGCCGAGGCGAGAGGATTGCCTGAGCTCAGGGATTCAAGACCAGCCTGGGCAACTTGGCAAAACCTCATCTCTACAATAAATACAAAAAAAAAAAAAAATTAACCATGAGTGGTATGCACATGCCTGTAGTTCCAGCTACTTGGAAGCCTGAGGCAGAAGGATCGCCTGAGCCCCACAGGTCGAAGCTGCGGTGGCCGTGAGTGTGTCACTGCACTCCAGCCTGGGCTACAAA
>NW_007247730.1:7453-34391 GCF_000164805.1 Carlito syrichta | reverse complement strand
TTTTTTTTTTTTTTTTTTTTTGAGTCAGAATGTCACTCTGTTGCCCAGGTCAGAGTGCAGTGGCACACTCACGGTCACCACAGCTTCGACCTGCTAGGCTCAGATGATCCTTCCACCTCAGCCTTCCAAGTAGCTGGAACTACAGGTGCACACTACCATGCATGGCTTATTTTTTTGATTTATTGTAAAGACAAGGTTTCACCAAGTTGCCCAGGCTGGTCTCCAACCCCTGAGCTCAGGCAATCCTCTCGCCTTAGTCTCCCAAAGTGCTGAGATTACAGATTTAAGCCACCATACCAGGCTTTGACTAACATTTTCAAATGAATATGCACATCTTTTCTACTAGCATTTGTTTTCATATTAGTTGCTTCTCATTCCCAGATATGCCCTTGTGTAATTGAGATTAACTCCAAACTAAATCTTAGGAATTTGTTCAAGAAACCCCAAACACCAGAGTAGAACAGGAAGCCTTTGGGAAGCCCCGTTTTATATAATCACATAGAGTAGAGACACCTGCCCAGAGTCACAGACAGAATGATAATTAGACATCTGAAGGATGACCTCACATCAGTTTGAGGAGAAGGAAGCGTTTAAGGAGAAAACACAATAAAAAAAGAGAAAAGAGGGCTGGGTGACAAGTTAAAATACAGAAATCTGAACGGAGAAAGGAGAATTGGCTTGCCGGTTGTTTTTTTTTGTTTGTTTTTTTTTAACCAGGTTTAAGAAGCTGGTGGTATCAGATAAAAGAAGTCAGGACTTTGGGGTCAGTGAGGTGACTTTGCTTCTTGGAGGGGGCCTGGACTTCAAGTGGGTCCTGATAGTCAGGATTTATTACAACAGCCATCAAATAAAGCTGTTTGTGCAGTTAAAGACATGCCTACATGTTTCTGTTTGCATGTGCATGCACATATGTATTTTCTCTAAAGGAAAGGACTTACTGTCTAAATTTCCATCTTTTTTATCACCGTTCCATTAGGGAACTTCAGATACACAAAAAAAGGATTCAACAATTTCCTTGAGGTCAAAATGTAAGGAAAGATTTTCTAATTTGGAGTTCTGGGTAAAAGCTTCCATAAAACATATGACACTTTCTTCCTTTCTCCCTTTTTGCTGTCAATTATGAGTTTCATTTTGCCTGCAGAGAAATTTTTTCATAAGCAGTTGCTTTCCTGTACGATGAAATAACACATTTGACAGCATTTCCTGTGCCCTATCATTAATTTATTTTATTCACTGGGGCTGCAAAGATTAAAACCAACTACTCTGATGCATTTGTAGACTCTCATAGAATTCAATTTGAATTCAGCATTAATTAATGTGTCATTAAGTATATTCTCTTTTTTCCCTGACACTGCATATTAAATCCTTTTAAACTTTTTAGTTGTTCTTAGCAATTTACACTGTTTGAAAATAATATGCAGTGACATAGCAAGCAGAAGTCAAATCTACAACTTATTTAACTCAGTGTATTCCAAATCACAATTCATTTTCCCATTAATATATCAAAGCTGTCAACTAGAAGGTGCCTGTCATCCTTATTATAGTAACAGAATTTTCATCATAGTGTTTGTCACAAAACTTCATAGAAATATTTTTTGACATATTCAAGCCTCATTCCTTGTGGGAGAGATCTTGCTATGTGTAAAGTAAAACTAGATACCCTAGAAATTCTATTGCACAGAAGAAGTTGAAATTAAAACATGATATTAAATTGTTTGTTCTTAGGATTATAAAGAAAAATAAGCATAAATGAGTACATAAATTACTTTCTAACATTTAACCAGGTTCTAATATGTTTTGTAATGCATAAATCATCCAATCTTTAAATGCAGAACATCTCCATGAGGCATTAACTTGTAGAGGTTTTGAAAAGGTCAGTTCTGACTAAGTATTTGTGGCACGTGTTTATGCATTTATCTAGGAAATTGGTGATGGAGACAAGTCATTTATCTCTGTTTTTTTATGGGAAGCAGCACTCAACCAGGTAACATTGGCTCTTACATTCAAAGATTACATGCATGCCCACACCTGAGTGAGAGATCAAGTAAATAATGATGACAGCATAATGTGACCAATATCCTCTTACAGGACTTCTTTTTTATTTCAATTCAAAAAGAAAAAGCAGAATTTACAAAAACATTGGGTCTTTGTTGTTGTTGTTTTCTCAAATAGAGAGAATTACCTTTCTTTTTAACAATAGCCTTCCATTTTTTAGGCACACAAAATCAAACCTATCACAGATAAAATTTATCAAACATATTAAGCATAAAATTAAACACAAAGAAGTTAGTGTTCCATATGTGAGGCTAACAAAGGTATCCCAGTTATCTACAATTCCTTCTATAACTAGAAATTAAGAGATGCTACAGCAAATGTGAAGGCAGTGTTACTCAAATTGCTTTACCTGTACCAAATATAAATTATATCATACTAGAGATTGTTATATTATTAATCAAATGAGTACATTAATATATCTTATTATAACACAATTGACAATGTAATTTCTCTAAGATATCACAGTTGAATCTAGTGATTGAAATGTTGACAAGTTTCATACACTTTTCCATTACAATGAATTAAAGAAAGAGATTCTATCAAAATGTATAATTCTTATACTTCAGGCACTCTTATGTTTAAAATAGCTATTTAAAACATCTTTGTGATGTTTCATGTTATAGAATTTCCAAGATTGATTTTTAAAATATCTAGTAAATACTCTGCATAGTATTTGTGTCTTAAGCTGATCACTACTTACCAGAGTCTTGTAAGCAGCAGTCTTTATAAAAGAAAATTTTAAAAGAAAGAGAAGCAGACATTGTTTTTTATGGGATCCCTGGATGCTTTTGCATTCAGAGCCTGGAGTAATTAAATAAGAACTACAATTTGTTATAACTACAAGAGAGAAAATAACCCTATGGGAATTTTTAGCAGTCTTGACTTCAGCACCTTCCCCGGTATCGGTGCAGTAGGGTCTATCAGAGATGGCCAGTGAGCTGTAGGACGTGCTCAAACTGGACGTCAGGAATAACTAGTGAGTTAGGACTATCGGAGTGTCCAGACTGGTCAGTTTGGGTGAGCTAGCAGCATATTCAATGCAGTCAGTGTATCTGTACTGACAATGTATCCACATCATCAGTGTGAATAGTCCCTGAGTCCAGGTTTTTATATGAGTATTGGCTGCCTACGTTGTTATGGGCTGAAGTTTTACCTGCAAATCATGATCTGTAAAATCTTGGAGGGAAATCTGCCACGGCCCGTGGCTGTCTTGAGGGTCCCAAGTGGCCAAAGATTAAGAAAGACACAGACTTGCCTGAGCCCGTGGGTTGGTGACCTGCCTGGGCAACTTGGCGAGACCTCATCTCTACAATAAATCAAAAATCAGCCGGGCATGGTAGCGCATGCCTGTAGTTCCAGCTACTAGGAAGGCTGAGGCGAAGGATGGCCGGAGCCCAGCAGATCGAGGCTGCGGTGACCGGGAGCGGCCACTGCACTCCTGTCTGGGCAACAGAGTGAGACTCCAACTCAAAAAAAAAAAAAGAAAGACACAGACACAAAGAAATAAAGAAAAGCTGGGACCAGGTGGGACATTTTCCTCTGATGGAGGAGAAGTGGCCTCAAACTAGCTCAGCATGTTTACTTTATAATCAAGCACAAAGGAAATTGGAAGGGATTCAAGGTCTGTGAGGGAGCTATAACGGAATTTTGTTGCCACCTAAATGGCGAGCTGTTCTGAGGTTATCTTGTAACTAAGGCTTTATCTGTACTATATGCACACGGTGGTGTGGGCATCTGAGACGCCATACCATGTAGCAGGCTGCATCCCTTGCCCTTTGGCTAGAATACAGAGCAACCAAACGAGACCTTGCCTTCGCTTGAGGCCTTGCCTTGCTCAAGGCCTGCTATAGTGACAGCGCTCATCTGCTCCCCACATTTCAGCCGTTCCCCACATCTATCCAGATGTGTGAGATCTGAGACGCTTTTCCATGTAGCAGGCTGCATCCTTTGCTCTTTGGCTTGGATGCAGAGCAACCAAGCGGGACCTTGCCTTCGCTTGGGGCCTTGCCTTTGCTGAAGGCCTGCTGTTTAGACAGCGCTCATTCACTCCCCACAGAAATCTCTACTCCTGGAACATAAACAGATGTTTTTAAAGGTGGTTATATAACATGATAACTAGTCCTCACCAAAGCACGGCCCTTCATGTCTGACTCTGCCGACAAGATAATTCTAAGTACAACACACCATGAATCTGACCTAAAATTTTATTTTCAACCCAGATGAACAGCAGCGGTTTACTCACTAACTTTATCATCTTATGAAAGATATTGCCATTTTGTTTTGAAGTTACAAAACAGAGACACTGATTCTTGCCAGGGTTTCTCTTATGTGTCCTCTCTAGTCTGCAAGTTTTTCACCGGGCCAGAGACAAACTTTCCTTACCCTTGTCCTTGAGAAAGATACCTTTCATCTTAAGACAATGCAATAGAATCAGTGCCTTCAACAAGTGTCTCTACTGAATTTCAAAGACCTTAGGGGTAAGAGGTGTTTCTGTTCCTTCAAAGATTTGGATGACTGGTCTGTTCGATGGTAGTGCTGGCACTGGTTAGTGCTGCTATCATCTTGCGGCAGAATTCACAGTCCCAAATAGCGACAGCAATATCTTTTTTGGCCAGACAGCAGTATGACTGGTAGAGGAATAATCACATACATTGCTTCATTTTAAATTTGGCTAGGCCTTTAGCTACATAAACTATTCCTCTTCACTTGGTCCTAAATGACAAATTGACTGGAGAAAATACAAGTAAGCACTAAAGAAATTTATCTCAAACTCCTGTAGAGAATTGAATTTGTGGCTCCACCGAAATAGGTAACCATTTCTATTTAACAGGCTATAAAGAGATATCAGATGGCATTGTGATGTATGTTCTTTAGGATGACCTTTGGCAAGAAACAGTGGATCCTCAGGCATTTGAGCCCACAATTAATGGTATTGCTTTCTTGTGAATTTTCCTGTTAACATTCTCTATGAATCAGAGGAATCAGGAGGTTGGCTTCTTATCTAACAGATTTTTTTGTGTATTTACTTCACCTATTACAGCAGAGCAACAAACACACAGTGAATTTGGGGGGGAAAGGGGATAGAGAATATTTCAATGCCAAATATTTAATAATAATAATACTATGCTGCATCTAACCTTCATCTAGGCCTATTGTGGTACCTGTCATTTTGTATTCAGGCATGTAATTTGGTCTTATTAAAGCAATTTCAGCTAACATATATTAGAAAGGTTGTTATTCTCCCCAAGTGGTTCTCTGATCCTACTTCATTATAAAATATTGATGCAGATTAATATAAACAGAACTGGAAAAAAGCTAGATAAAGATAAACTACTCTTAATTGGAATCATAATTTTAATAGATAATAATGCCTTTTCCAGAACAATCACAAAGTCATGTGTTCAGTTAAGTTATAGTTAAAAATGGCTCAAACTTCTGAAATTAAACAAATTAGCATTTTATTATAAAATGTCCTTCTTGATACAGAATTAATCTAAAATCAGTCATATTTATTTTTAATGCTTCTAAGTTTCCAAGCGTTTACCTAAATTACATATATTATAAATATAACCATCTTTACCCCTATCATCTTTTACAATAACTATATTAAGTATTTTGCAAGCCGGGCTCGGTGGCTCAGCCTGTAATCCCACGCCTTTGGGAGGCTGAGGTGAGTGGATTGCCTGAGCCCACGGGTTCGAGACCCACCTGGGCAGCAAGACCTCATCTGTACAATAAATCAAAAAGTCAGGTGGGCATGCTGGTGCATGTCTGTAATTCCGGCTACTCAGAAGGCTGAGGTGGAAGGATCGCCGGAGCCCAGCAGGTCGAGGCTGCAGTGGCCGGAGCGGCCACTGCACTCCAGTCTGTGCGACAGAGTGAGACTCCAACTCAAAAAAAAAATGTATTTTGCAAAACAATACAAGGCTGGTTGCCTAAAATTCCTTACAAAGATTCACCCACACTCAAAAGAAGGAAGAGAAGTAAAACAGCAAAAGATTGCATCATTATTTTAGAAAATAAAAGACAAATGATATGACCATTTTATGATAGCCACTATTTAAATCCCATGATATTATTGCTCCTTGTGGAAATGTGAAAGAAACCAAAACAGGTAAGTAAGTCCTTCACAAGACAAAAAGGAAACTGAAGGTCTTAGATGAAGAATAAGATGAAAATTTAAAAAGAATAGAAATGGTTAAATCAAGCTAATTAGCATACATAGCCTCACATCCTATAATTTTTGGTGGTGAGAACACTCCAAATCTGCTCTTTTAGCAATTTTAAAGACTACAGTACATTACTATTTATTATAGTCTCCATGTTGTACAATAGATCTCTTGACCTTATTTCTTCTAACTGAAATGTTTTACCCTTTGACCAAATCTCCCCATTCTACCTCCAGCTCGGGTAACCCTCATTCCACTTCCTATCTCTATGAATTCAGTTTTTTAAGATTCCACATATAAGTGAGATCATGCAGTATTTCTTTTTCTATGCTTGGCTTATTTCACTTAATGTAACATTTGCCAAGTTCATCTGTCATATTGTAGCAAATGACATATTTCCTTCTTTTTCAAGGTTTAATAGTATTTTATTGTGCAGAGCCATTCTGCAATGTATATCTATTACAAGCCATCATGTTATATGTGATAAATACATTCAACTTTTATTTGGCAATGTCAAAGTAAATAAATAATAATAAAGTTTTTTAAAAAAGAAAGACTGATATATTCCCAATAATTTATAATATAACAAATTTGTAGGCCAATAAAACAAATTTGCTCACAGTAAAAAAAGAAATAGGAAAGTAAATGAACACAATAGACAGAAAGGAAGAGAAAAGCAGACAATTTACATGTTATAAAGCAGTTGTGGAACATTATTACTGTGGTACTTCCAATTTCCTAACCTATAGCCTGATTTCAAATTCAGGTACCAAGCAGGTAGATTTAGGCTTATCTGCATATCATGCAGTAGGAATGAAGAATAACTAGAGATTAGATAATTTAAGAATTGTGATCCGAAGTAAATGCAGTACTGACATGATAATGCAAGTATTAAAATCCTTTCAGAGGAGGTTAAAAAAATACTTACTATTTACAAGGAATGGAGGTGAGTTTCAAGATCCCCATATAACACTAGAAATAAAAGGTCCCCTCCATATAACCATAGAAATAAAAGGGACAGAGTATATTTTGAAAAATTTTGAACAGATTAAATTCAACTATAGGAAAATTTTATTTGAATACAGATTTAATGAAATAGATGGTCATATTATATTTCCTAACCACAGTTCATCACAGGCTTTACCCCAAAGTCTGTAGAGCAGGTATTATTACTGATAGCAGCATTGTAACCACAGTACAAGTTCAGGGTTAGTAGCACAAAAGTCAATATATAATTTTGCTTATTTTACATATAGAGAAGTACTTATGAAATAAGACTATAGATTTCTAAATTTGTTTATTATTTTCAGTTTGTGAAGCCAGAGTGGTTGTTTAAATCATAAGTTGTATATGACCGGTGTGTTTTTTTTTCAACTGTATTAGCTGAATTTAGTAGTCGGTAAACATATCTCAAAGAGTTCCATGAAAAACCTGTTCCTGCTGTGGTCTTAAAGAAACTTTTTTTAAAAAAAGTTGTTGTAGCCACATAATTATAAAAATGCTCCCTACTTCATTGGGAAATTTATTTGAAAGGATGCTCTTTTACTGTTTATTTTTAACAAATAATAAGTGAACATGATTTTAAAGATTGAAAGTATAGAAAGGCTTATAATAATCAACCTCATCCAGTGTCTCAGGGCTCTCCAACCGCATGCCTGCTCACAATAGGAAACCATTTTAATGATCTCTGTTCTTAGTTCTTTAGTGTGGCTATCTCTGTGTTTGTAAATAATATTCTTATGCTACTTTTATATTGATCAATGTTATACAATATCTGCTGTCTTTCTTCTCTGAAATGCAATATTTAACTTTCAGAAACTCCATGACATTGGTCTGGGCAAAGATTTCTTGGCTATGACCCTGAAAGCACAAGCAGTTCTCTACTTTGCCCTCCATAATCCTCCAGTATTGTTGCATCATTTAAAAAATTTCTCCAACTTTATGCCATTGTATTTTTATAGTATATGACTTAAACTCTACTTCTTCTTTTAATAACTGTATACAGCATGGCTTGTTTTCTGTCTTGTTTGGTTTTCTAATAAGGTATCCTTAGCTACCTAATATTCAAAAAGTAGTTGTAAGAGACATTTATCACACTCATTTGTAAAATGATGGTTCTTCTGCTATTTTTTTAATATGCCCTTAGCTGTCAGATATCTGAGTCAGTCAGCAGATAAATATATTTCACTCCTAAGTCAGCACTTTTGAGCCTCCTAAATAATACAGGTCCTTCATGGTAAAGTCACTTTCTCCAAAAACTTTTTTACGTGTCAAGTACAAGACTGATTTTATATTACGGATCCGTAACTACCAGTGCACCCATCATCTGCATTTTGGTAACTGAATTTTGAGATTCCTTATGCTCCAGCTCTGACTAGGACTGGTTTCTCTCTGTGCCTGCTCCCCTGTGGTCATCTCGGAATTTATAATTGTTTTCTTCTGGATTAGGTGCCCTGTTTTCTGGATTTTATGCTTTCTTCTCTCTAGTTTGCTCTCACGTTTTGTTGATGCACATCATCCAGCAGATTCTTTTTATTTATTTATTTTTTTTTTTTGAGTTGGAGTCTCACTCCATCGCCCAGACTGGGGTGCAGTGGCCGCTCCCGGCCACCACAGCCTCGACCTGCTGGGCTCCAGTGATCCTTCCGCCTCAACCTTCCAAGTAGCCGGAATTACAGGTAGGCACTACCACACCCGGCTGATTTTTTGATTTATTGTAGAGATGAGGTCTCGTTGCCCAGGCAGGTCTTGAACCCCCGGGCTCAGGCAGTCCACTCACCTCAGCCTCCCAAAGGCGAAGGATTACAGGCTAAGTCACCGAGCCCAGCTATCCAGCAGATTCTTAAGAAATAGTACAAGTGAAATAATTTTCCTGAAGTTTACAAGTTCTAATATATCTGAGAACATAAATCTCTAATACAAATTATTTCCTTTCAGGAACTCCATGACATTGGTCTGATCATAGATTTCTTTGATATGACCCTGAAAGCACAGGCAACAAAAGCAAAAATAGACAAGTCAGACTAAAAAATTTCTGCACAGCAAAAGAAACAATAGAGTTAGGAGACTAACCACAGATTGGGAGAAAATATTTGCAAATCATACTTCAAATAAGGGGCTAAGATCCTAAATATATTAGGGAACTCAAACAACTCATTAGCAAGAAAACAAATAACCATATTAAAAATGAGCAAAGGATTTGAATAAACATATCTCAAAAGAAGACATACAAATGGCCAACAAATATATTTTTAAAAACTCACCATCAGAGATATGCAAATTAAAATCACAATGAAATATCATCTTATACCTGTTAGAATGGCTATTATCAAAAAAATTAAATATAACAAGTGTTGGTGAGGCTGTGGGAAAAAGAAACCCTTGTACACTGTCAAAGAGAATGTAAATTAGTATAACTATTATGAAAAACAGTATGGAGGTTTCTCAAAAAGCTAAAAATAGAATTATATGATCCAGCAATCCCACTACTGGGTATATACCCAAAGAAATTGAAAGAAAAAGAAAATAAAGAAGTTACAGTGAGGGGTATCATGGAAACTTATCAAGAGAAGCAGTGCCCAATTGATATTAAAAAATCGGAACAGGAATAGAACATAATGCAATAAAAATAGCCACAGTGGTAAGAGTAATAATGACAGGAATAACAACTACAACAGCTAAAACATGTAGTGTTTACAATGAGCTAATGCCACTCTGCACATTTCACTCATTTAATTCTGACAACTCTATAACCTACTCGTTTCCCAGATGAGGAAACTGAGAAATGAATCAACTTGGCCCCAGTCACACAAACAGTAAGTGACAGAGCCATAATTCATACTTGATTCATATAATTCACTTCAGCTCCAGAGTCTTTGCTCTTAATCGCTACTCTTGCACATGCAAAAGATGGGGTGGAAATTGATTGTCATGAACCAAGGACCAAACACTCTCTTGACTTCCCTCAGATAAGACTAATGGCTCTTGTGTGAGCCAATGGAGGATGAGAGGAATCTGTAACAATGAGTGTTGTCAAATTTCTCACAACTCTGAATGATATGGGAACTTAGAGTCAGGTTTTGTTTATTTAGAAAAATAAGAATATCATTTCTTACCTCTCACAAGTCATTGAGAAATTCCTGCCTGCTGTAAATTTCTCTATATCTGTCTCTGTCATTATGGTCACTTGCCTCAAGAGTCAAATATGATCTATACTAAAGAGTTCTTTCTTTCTGCTTTCCTTACTTCTCCTCATGAGTCAAGCTCTACTTATTAAAGCGTGAAGAGAGAGAGTCCTAGAAGAGAATTTCAACACAGGGAAAATAGTTAATCCTGGAGAAGAGGCACAAATACACATATATGCACACAAATCTTAGTGTGCACGGTCTTGATTTTGGGGAAAAAGTGTAAGAGAAGCTTCATTGTTCCATATTTCTTTGGGATGTTAAGACAAAAAATAAATTGAAAATAGGGATTTCCATTGTTAAAATTCCTTTAAAACCAAAACAATTAAACAAGCAACAAAACAATAAACATTGACTACAGGATTTCTAAGAGTTTATATTAATGCAGCTTAAAAATTTAATAATAAAGCATTAAAGATTTTTTTAAATCTAGAAATCATGTGAATATTTATTTGATCTCAAAATTAGAAAAAACATTTTTAAGCATTATATCAAATACATAAACATCAAAAGTTAGAAAAAAACTGCATCTGCATTATAATCAAAGCATGTACATTGCTTCCCCCTCCTCCCCAAAAAGATAAAAATGTAAACAAGAAACTATGAAAAAAATATTCACAATATACAAATGGACAAAGAATTAATACTTTTAATATATAAGGAAATCTTAAAATCAACAAAAATACCTTGTGGCCCCTAAAGAAATTTGAGAAAAAGGCATGAAGAGACAAGTGAGAAAAAAATTTTAAGGCATGAGCAATAAATACATAAAAAGCTATTTAACGCATCTGGCAATAAAGAGAGTTATAACATAAGGATAACATTTCTTATTAGATAACATTCTAAATTTGTCAAATTGGCATAATATTTTAAAATTATAAGCTCCAGAGTTAGTGAAAGTACAATTGAATAATCAACTAGTAAAAACATTCATTGGTACATAATTCCTGGAAGAAAATGTGAAACTATGAACCAAGAACATTAACATTTTTATATCTAAATTATATCATCATTTTATATAATAGGAAGATACGAGAAACAACCTAGGTGCTTAACTGTGAGAATACTTAAATTTAAAACTAAACCATGTAATAACATACTTTGAAGCCTACTATAGTTTGAATGTGACCCTCAAAATTCTTGTGTTGGAAACTCAATTCCCAATGCCACTATGTTGAGAGCTGAGACAGGTGATTAGGTGATAAGGACAGAGTGAGTTAATGCCCTAATGGGAATGAGTTAGCATCTGTGGGTTCCTGATAAAAGGATGTTAGGCCTTCTCCCTTCTCCCTTCTCTCCCTCTTGCATGTTCTCTTGCCCTTCTGTATTCCACCATGAGATGACACAACAAGAAGGTCCTTGCCAGATATGGGGCCCTCAATTTGGGACTTTCCTGACTCCAGAACTATAAGAAGTAAATCTCCAGTCTCTATAAATTATCCAGTCTTGAGTAATTTGTTATAGTAACACAAATAAGCTAAGACAAGGATACACAAATAATTTTTTAATGTATTTACAATATGGGAAAATGTTTGTGTCATAATATGAAATATACAGCAAAATGTTGGGGGTATTAAACATGGCACAGTTAGTTATTCCAAAGAGAAGAAAAAAGTTTATGTGCAAAAAGTGATATTTGACTTAATTGAAGCATGAACAAGATTTAAATGAACAAAGAAGATGGAGATAACACACCAGACAGGAGAAACAATATAAACAAAGACATAACACCTTGAAAAAGCTATTTAGATAGCTGTTACCAGACCACTGGATCTTGAACACAGAAGACATAAAAATGCACCAGGAGATGAGGCTGACATATGAGTTACCTCAAGTGTTTTGACAAAAGAGAGGCATTTGGGGCTTTGTCACAAAAGCAATGAGGGTTCTCATTAAAGATGGCCAACTGAGCCCATACTTTAGTCTCTCCCTCCACCTGTGATCCCAATAAAGAGTAAAAGCAATTTTAAAGATAAACAGGAGAGAGTTCATCACTGAGTAAGAGGTTCTAGCACATTTCTAGAAGACTTGGAAGGAAATTAAATGTTGAAGGAGAAGAGAAAAATCTGCAGTCAAGAATGAGCAGGGCTGCAGTGGAGGAAGTTGTAGACTTAGAGGCTGCATGAACCAGCTATGGAAGGAGTGAGAGGTGGAAGTATAAAGAGAAAATCTGAAGCTCTATAGACTGAACAGTTAATATATTCCACACTATTTTCTTTCTTGCACTCCTCTCCACTAAATAAGAACCAGTCACGTTTTTAACCATCCAAAGAAATGATAGCAACAACAAATATAAGAAACCAAAGAAAAAATAATAGATGATAGACAGATAGATGACAGATAGAGATAAATAGAGATAGAGGAAATAGATTAAAGCAATAAAAACGTGAGGTTTTTTCTAATTAATAATTTGTGTGAGTTGCATTGAGAGGAGCAAGATTTAAGAGCAAGACCTAAATATGGACATGTGTATTTGTGTGCACATTTAGACATATGGAAGCCCTCAGTTCCCAAACTATCTTAGAGCAAAGCCAGTTGACAATCCCAAGTTTTTCAGATGACCCAGATAACCCCTAAACTCCCTCATTCAAGAAAATTTCAGGACATTTCAGAAAAACCTACAATAATAAACAAAATAATAAAGATAAATAAAACCAGTATCAGAGAAAACAAAAACTCAGGCAAAATGTGAGAATTTAGAAATTTTATTTATAAATCTGAAGTCAAATTAGATAAAAAAGGAACAATGAGAAGATGAATAATTCATATCAGTTAGAAGTAATGATTTCAAAAATTTTCAAAAATCAATAGAAAATTGATGAATAAGTAGAAGATATTTCTCAGCAAGTGAAGAAAACACTTGAAAGGGAAAATGTACAAAAATATAAAACCATGAGAAACAGAGCATTACTCTAATATTCAACTATTAGGATGCCCAAAAGCAAGTAGAAAAATATAGAAAATAAAATTATCAAACAGATAATATAAGAAAATCAGAGTCAAAATATATGCATTGAAAGGGCCCACTGTATCAACAAAACAACCAGTATCTGATTAACATCAGCACTTAAAATATAGTAAGTATACAATCAACATCTGTTAAGGAGATCAGTAACAAGAGATGCTAAAAATGATAGAATAAAACATTGAGAGATTTAGACAAAATTTATAATTCTATATCCAGCCTATCAGCTAAGTTTGACTGCTTAATAAGTTTATTTTCATGAATGCAAGAACTAAGAGATTCTGTTGTTCATGTATTTTTTATGAAGAAAAACTTGAGGGATGTTTACTACATGAAAATGAGAGGAAAAATTAAACTGTGAAATAAAATGCTGGCACTAGCCCAGAAGGCAAAAAAATATGGTGTTAATATTATATAGTATATTCTTGATTTTATAAAAATCAAAATAATTCACTAACAACTTTGTACAAGAATTAATTATGGTACTAATAGTATGAAGTAAAAATAATGTAGAATACGCAAATGAAATTATTTCCTTGAAACATGGAGGGCATTGTAAAGAATTCTGTACTGCCTAGCTGGCCTAACTGGCAAATAGCTTCTCAGATGTTGTTATGACAGAAAGAAGGTCCATTATCAATGGCAATCAGAACATACTATTACAGTCCTTGAATTAATGCATTTACATTTAAACTCGTGTTATTAATTGGTCTTACTACTAAAGATATTACTTACTACTAAAAATATTATTTTTCTTCTGATACAGAAATATTTTCTTATTTTAAAAATGGGGTCCCTCAGGTCCCCTCCCACTGTGGGAGCTTTTATGTCTTCTCAATAAATCCTACTTTTTAAAAAACAATGGGCACTGCTACACTGGTATGTTCTAGTTAAATTCATATTTAGCTAGCCTTGAATGGGTTCAAATTAGAAGAAAAAGTGAAGTTTCCAAAAGAATATCTCCAAGTAGAAGAATGAAATGGAGTCAAATAGTTGGTAATGCAAGAAACCTGGAAGATAATAAACTTAGTTCTCTCAACAAGAAGTCAGAAATGAAAGAAGCTCATGATCCAAAAATGAAGCAAGCTATGAAGGTGAATTTTAAATGAAAAGAATCTATTTAAACTTGATGCTAGGAACATGTTCTTTTGAATAGCACAGCTATAATGATATCAGAACCCAGAAAAAAAGAATGTAATTGGAGTATATTATCAATATAAAAATGAGACAATAATATAAATCCTGTTTATCAAAGCTAATCTTTTAAAATAAAATTTTGTCTATGACTTTTCTATGAAAGAATTAATATAGTTACAGAGGAGAATATGAATTGTGTCAACCATAACCACATATATGCCAAGCAGATCTGACAGAAGTTCAGGATTCAATTAGGAAGGAGAGATGGGGGAAAATTATGAGTATGAGAAATAAGTTTGGATGTGTGTAAGATTGATGAGACAATAAAGAGAGGTATAAGCATTTTATTCAAAGTTACAAGATACCAAAATAATATTTTAACTATTAGATGTTGCTAAGAAAGGAAAAATAATGTTCAATTTGAGTTAATTCTCGTTTTTCATTAGAAAAGAGAAGAAATAGTTACCAACTCAAGTTGATAAGCCTAGAAATAATGATAGTATATTTATATTACTTAGAAGTATGGAGGCAAAAATGCATGCTCTCTCTCTCTCTCTCTCTCTCTCTCTCTCTCTCTCTCTCTCTCAAAACAGAGGACAAGAGCTCAGAAGTTGCATAGAGCGTAATATTGCAAGTGTAAAATATGTGAATCTATTATTTTATAAACATATTTAAATTATTTGAAGACATAAAGACAAAGAAAAGTCATTCAAAGAATTTGCAAGACAAGTAGCATACCAAAAACTTGCCGAGGAATGAGAAATTATCAAAGA
The DNA here is from genome assembly GCF_000164805.1 of Carlito syrichta. Lineage (NCBI taxonomy): Eukaryota > Metazoa > Chordata > Mammalia > Primates > Tarsiidae > Carlito > Carlito syrichta. The sequence goes on along the minus strand of NW_007247730.1, from coordinate 19,108 downwards.
TGAATTATGGAGCTGGACATTTTGATGAGTACAAAAATTTTTAAAGTGATATAGCAGAGCTAATTTTATCCCCAGTTTCTCTATAAAGATACCGAGGCTTAGAGAGTTTAAGCAATTTCCCAAAGATTCAATGATAGGAAATAAAAAATATGAAAGAACATTTATTTGCAAATTTTATATGTTTCATATCCTTTGATATTCACCCTTATTTTAAGCCCTTGATAAATTCATATAAAAGCTAAAGCAACATTTTCCAAATCCTTTTTTACCGTCTTTTGTGGTATTATTTTTCCTTCAAAACAAAAACTTCTAAAGAATTCATTCTGCCTTTCAACTGATTCAGTTAAAGCCAACTACATAACATCTATCTAGAGACACACACAGTGCAATATGGTAAGATAAAGTGTTTCTCTGCTACACATAATTGATAATCTCCTGACGCCAGTAAATTTTTACATCTCATTGACTTAAGACAAAATAACAATAGCTTAGATATCTACTTAATAAAACATAGAATTTTTCCAAAGTAAAATTCAACTCTATGTTGTATGCAAGAGATAGTAGCTAAAATAAAGTAATTCAGAAAGCCTAAAAATAAAAAGATGGACTATGATATACCTGTCAAATGAAAACAATAAAAAATCGGAGGTCATTTTCCTGACATCAAATACATAAGAATTCAGACCAAAAAGTACTAATTATGTTTATAAGAAAGACTGTATGTAATGCTAAAAGCCACAATTCATAATAAGGACACATTATTTATGAAATCCTATGCACCAGAAACATGGCAATCACTTTCATGAGGCAAAAATTACAGGAAAGCAAAGAAACAGAAACACACTAAACAGAGGACACAATGTCATGATAATCTAAGACCAAAACGAATCAAGCGGACAAAATATAGGTAAGGATTTAGAAAACCTGTATGAGTATAAAATATCAATAAGTTAGATATTATATGTTGTACTCTATGAGCCCCAAATGGGGAATATTTCTTCTTAATCAACACAAGCAGAATGCTCATAGCTATTGACCAAATATCAAGTCATAAAGATAGTCTCAGTGAGTTTCATAAAATAGAAAAAATATAAAAAACATTCTTGGATGACAATGCAACAAAACACAAATTAATTATATAATCAGGAAATCATGAATATTTATAAGAAGAAACTTTGTGTGAAATAACCTTGAGTGAAATGAGAAATAGAAACTGAAATTCCTGTTTTGTAAAAAAATAATGATAATGTAAACACAGTATTTTAGAAGGTATGGAATGGAATTAAAGCAACAAATTCATAAACCTTAAATAATAAGTAAAATAACCATTGAAACAGAAGAAATAAAAGCAATCAAAAGACTACATAATTTATGCCAAAAAATTAAGTATCTACATAAAATAGTTAATTAGGAAAACACAATTTATTCAAATTGACTTCAAAAGAGACAAACTTGAGCAAACCAATTACTGTAGGAAAAAATAAAGCTATCAAATTTCTACCCCTCATAAAAAGCACAACACTTAGATGTTTTCAAAGGTAAATATAACCAAGTTTTAAAGGAACAGATATTTTAAGCATTGTTCCAGAGGGTAGAAAATGAAGGAAAACATCCAAATTTTGTATGTAGTATGTATAACATTGATACCTAAATGTGATTAAGGTATCACACACAGACACATGCACAAATACACACACACACACACACACACACACACACACACACACATCAAGCTCACATATGAATGGCAAAGAAAAAATCCTTAATGAAATAAGAGCAAACATTATACTACATTTACATAGATAATAATACATAAAAAACATATAGTATATATTGCTAGAAAACAAAGATGGTTCAATAGTCAGTCCCATTATTATAATAAAACATATTAAGATATCTGGGAGAAAAATCAGGTTATTATCTCAATAGATGCCTAAAGGCCTATTAAAAAATTAAACAATTCAAAATGCATTTCTTACAAAAAAAGAATTGATGAATTCTTCTTTGTCCTGTGGGGGAAAAATATACTACAGAGAGAGTGAGTGAGAGATAGAAAGAGAGAGAGAGAGAGAGAGAGAGAGAGAGAGAGAGAGAACAGACCTGAGTTCTGAAGTCTGTACTTTATTATCCTTTTACTTGGGACCTCTGAAGAGGCAAAAAATAACCCAATCAAATCTCTTTGTAAACAAATTGTTCTCTTAGTAAACACACTAGTGGTATTTACCAGCAGAAAGATCATAAATGATCCTATGATTTTCATAGGATAGATCTTTTAGTAGAATAATTGTTCATTTTATATCAACTCAGATGTGGATTTATAGTGCATAATTAGGAAGTGTCACATAAGCCACATAACTAATGGGTATGTTCCACTGAAATGGCTCTGAGTTCAAGTAGTGTGACAAATACATTGCTTTAAACATTGCATGCTAAATCCAAATCAGAATATATCCTTATAAGAGCAAGGACATTTAGGTTGATGGTCTCAGACCATTACAGGGAGAAAACCTGTGTTCTGCCTTTGTCCATATCATTTTAGCTATTAATAAGTTCAGTACTGCATGATATCTATACTTTGTACTGAGCATGATTTTACAATTTCACTCTGAGTGTTGTTGGAAGGAAGGGAGGGAGGGAGGGAGGGAGGGAGGGAGGGATCATATTAACAGGTATAAAGAAGTGGAAATAGAAAAGAAGATGGTGATGGAGATAAAGGGGAAAGTGGAGATGTTAGAGAGAGAGAGAGAGAGAGAGGATTGAAATAGAGAAAGAGATAGAGATCTCAAACCTAATGCCAGTACCTTACTTGCTAGGAAAACAGTAAAGTCATTTCTCTAAAGTAAGAAGCAAAGTAAGTCTGCCCACTGTCTTCATCTTTACTTAGCACCACATTCAAGGCATTAACCAATGCAATTAAATAATGAAAGGAGAAAACAATGAAAGGAAAAAGGATTATAAATGTAAAATTCACATAATCTCTTTGAAGACAATATGATAACAACTCAATTAATCAAGGAAAAAAATTACTCAACAAATTTATTAAGTTAGAAGCATGTAATATTTACATACAAAAATTGAAAGCCTCCATGTGTGTAGCAATAATCAGAAATTTGTAATTTAAGAAAAGCTCCAATATCAACAAATAATTTTAGTAGCACATTTAGCAAAAAAATTGTAATATTTATATGTAGAAAACATCTCTAAAAGATACAAAAATATATCACTTCTCCTTGATTAGGATGATTTAGCATCATGAAATAGTAATTATCCTCATGTATTTATATGAATTTAAAGTGATCCAAATACAAATATCAAGTTGTTATTGGTTTTTTTTCCTGGAGTTGGACAGATTTTTTGTAATTTATAACTGAAAGTAAACATGTGAGAACATATAGGCAAACTCTAGGACAAATCTTATGAGATATTAAAACATACTAGAAATAATCTATAATTAAAACAATGTAATATAAATGCTTAAACTATCAGACCAATAAAAAATCCAAACTTTATAAAAAATGATGTAGGGAAGACTGGATAGTCATTTGAAAAAAGATAAAATTGAATGCATACTTCATATCAAGCACTTCAAATGGACCAGTGATCTAACAGTAAAAAACCAAAAACATGTAAGTCTTGGAAGGAAATGTATGTAGTTTTACTTTTAAACTGGGGGGGAAGACCAGCTGCAGTTTTAAAAGATTGATTAATGTGATTTATTTATAACAATGTTTTTCATGAGAAAAAAAAAAGTAAAGTTACAAAACAAATGTCAAACTGGGAGAAAATATTTTTAAATGTATCACTTGTAAAGAACTATCTATAGTACCATACAGACTCTTAAAAATAGAAAAGACAAAAACTCAGTAGGAAAAAAGCATGAATAGTTAATTATAAATATTCACAGAGACATCAAATATACGAAAAGTGCTTTACTCATTGTAAAATGACTTCATATTTAAACCACACTAAGGCTATTTCGGACCTATCAAATCAGCAAAAATTCAGGAGCTTGACTCTACATTTTGTTAGTAAGATTGTGAGGAAACAACACTGCTTTACATTGCTAGGAGTAAAAAATTACGCAATCCTAATGGAGGTGAACTTGGTAATATCCAACAAAACTGCATAGGTATTTTTGACCCCACAATTATGACTTAAGAATGTACACCTCTAATAATGTATAGAAACATAAGCAGATATTTATTAATTTTAGTGTTATTTGTTAGAAAGATATTGAAAGCAATTTAAATGCACAAACATAAGAGACTTACTGGAAAATTATAGTACATAAAATATCACCAAGCTATATAAGAAAATAAGATACATCATAATGACTATAATATAATTAATAACAATATATGGTATACTTAAACATTGCTGAGAGTAGATATTAGATGTTCTCACCACACACACAAAAATGGTAAGTAATTGAAGTAATGCATATGTTAAATAACTTAGTTTAGCCATTCTACAATGTATGTGTATGTGTGCATATATATAAAACACCTTGTTGCACACCACAAATATATACACATTTTACCGGTCAATTAAAAATATATAAAAATAGAAAATAAAAAATATCTGTAAGAACAGTTACAATGTAATTTCTAGGATATACTTTTAAGAAAATAGCTAAACATTAAATTTTGTATTTTACCTCTTGTGTTAGAAAAATGTAAAAATACATATTATCTATATGAGATGTATATTTTGCATATAACTGCACATAAAATATATAGCATATGCACATCTCTATGTCTATATGGGTTTTTTCAAAAAATACAAGCAATGTAAGCCAGAAATTAGCGAAATTGCCTATGGAGGCAGGTGAAGTAGTGGTGAGAACATAGTACAAAATATAGGAAAGAGAGTGGCAATTATCTGAATATATCATTTTTAACTTTTATTTACAAGCCATATTAATAGTTTATATATTCAAAAGTTGGATTAAACCAATTATGATTTAAAAATTAAAACTAAATACAAAAATTTAAACTTAGCCATATATCAAATTAATAATATAGTCATAAAGAAAAAAGAATTAGCTCAAGAAATTTTAATACTGTACTCTGAATGTATATTGTCATTATACACACTATAGAAGAATCCTGAACTTTACTCAGTAAGTACTATGCTCTGAATGTGTGTGACACCCCTCTTACCCTGAAAAAATTATATGTTGAAATTCCAAACCCCAAGGTGGTGGTATTAGAACATGAGACCTTTGGAAGGAAATTAGATAATGAGGGTGGAGTCCTCAAGATTGAGATTAGTGCCCTCATATAAGAGACCACAGAGAGCTAGCTCATCCCTTCCACCTGTAAGGACACAGTAAAAAAGGAACCACCTATGAGTCAGAGAGCAAGCCCTCATCACACATCGAATCTGCCTTGATCTTGGACTTCCCACTCTCCAGACCTTTGAGAAATAAATTTTTGTTGTTTATAAACTACTCAATTATGGTATTTTGTTTTATCACCCTGAACAAACTAAGGCAATAGGCTTATTGCCTTGGTCATATCAATGCAGTACTTATAAACTATTTTGGGTGTACTTTAGGATAATTTTTTTGTGTATTTTGTAGCATTACAAATAATTGTAAAAAAATAATAATTGCAAATACTTTTATTTTTAGTGAACAGAGATCTCTCTGTGGGAAAAGAGAGATCCAAAAGTTGAATGGGAGAAAAAAAGGGAATCCTTTGGAATTAGCTTGAAATGACACTTGATAGTATGAACTTATTATTTTTTAAAACATATATTTTCTATCTCTCTCAACTGAAGGAATCTAGAAGCATTGACACCTCAACAACAATTAACACAACCAATGCTCTGCTCTTGGTTTCTAAACCCAATTTCTCATCAGAACTCCTTGGAGAAATAGCCAATACCAGCTCTGAAGTAGGAAATATTTGAAGTAAGCCTGGAATATTTCTTGTGCCACATACTAAGGAAGTGATGTGGAGATTTCTAAAGGACAGAGGAACTTGCTTGCAAGAACTTACACTAGACAATTTGAACACCAAATAATAATAATGATGATGAAAGTTATGAATGATGATGGATTGAATTAAAAGAATTTATGAGTCCTTAGCAATACTGAAAAAAATGCCAAAGAAATTTCTTCTTAACAGAAGAGTACAAACTAATTTTAGAAAGTAGAAGAAATGATAATTTATAAAAGCATCATTTTGCAACTATCAATATGATTATTAATTCAGGAAGTTAATGAATGCTCAAACCACTGAATATAAATTTTCTAGAGAAAATATGTAAGTAAAATTAAAAACAAATGTCAAATGATCACTGCATAGATTATTTATAGCCTATACAGAAAAAAGTTACCTTCATAAAGGAAAACACTGGTGGACATCTTACCCAGGTGATCAAAACTAACACCAGCAATAGTAAACAAACTCAAATCATGGCTTTCTAATATGATACACTGTGAGGTTTATAAATCCTCTATTTGGTTTTCTTGACAAAAGTATTTAAAATGAATCTAATCATAAGAAAATAATCAGACAAATCCAAATTGTGGAAAGTATTTTTTAAGGAAGAGGAGAAGGAGAAAGAGGAAGAGGAAGAGAAAGGAGAAGGAGAAGAGAGAGAGGAAGAGGAAAAAGAAGAGAAGAAGGAGGGGGAGGAGGGGGAGGAGAGGAGGAGGAGGAGGAAGAGGTGGAGAAGGGGGAGAAAAAGCACAGTGCAGTGGGTCCTATCTGTAATCCCAGCAACTCGGCAGGTTGAGGTGGGATGAACACTGGAGCCTAGAAGTTTGAGGTTACAGTGAGCTATATGATTACACCACTGCCTGTGCCCTGTTTGCAAAAATTCAAACTCAATTTTAAAAAGTACTAATCTGATCTCTTTAAGATAGTCAATGACGTGGGGGAAAAATGCAGGTGAAGTACCCTACATTAGTTTTAGAGTATAATGTATATTGCTAACAGATATTTTCTTATTCAATTTATATAATGAATATTGGTTATATAAGAAAAGGTCTTATTCTTAGGACATATTTAAGAGTGAAGTATCACGATGTCTGCTATTTATTTACAAGTAATTTTGTAAATGTATATATGTATATAGAGAAAGAAAGCAAATATAAAAAATGTTAATTAACAAACCTAGGTGAACATAGGTATGAGTTTTTGTTTTTGTTTTTGTTTTTTTAGTTTTTTTTAATCAATATTTTTTATTATGATTTTGTGGGGTACAGTTAAGGGTTAGGTGTACAATTACATTTCATTCAGGCACCCTGTTGATAAGAGGTGTTTCCCCATCCCCAGACAGATATTTGCGACTGTTAATCCCATCCACCCCCCATAGTTTCCCAGTACCGTCAGTCATTTTCTTATAGTATTACATTGAATGTTCAACGTCCACTATATGAGTGAGAACATGTGATACTCGGATCTTTGTTTCTGTGAGAGGTCACTCAGTATTTTAGACTCTAGTTCCATCCTAGGTTGCTGCGAAATTCATGATTTTGTTCTTTTTTATGGCTGCGTAGTATTCCATCGTGTATATGTACCACATTTTTTTAATCCAGTCCTCTTTTGATGGGCAGCATGGTTGTTTCCAGGTTCTTGCTATTGTGAACAATGCTGCGATAAACACACGTGTGCAGGTATCTTTTTTATAGAGTGATTTGAGGTCTTCAGGGCATATTCCCAGTAGGGGGATTGCGGGGTCATATGGAAGGTTGATTTTTAGAGCTTTTAGGAATCACCACACTGCTTTCCACAGAGGTTGCACTAGTTTACACTCCCACCAACAGTGTAGAAGTGTTCCCTTTTCACCACACCCTCTCCAGCAGCTGTTATTTTTTGAGTTGCTGATAATTGCCATTCTGACTGGAGTTAGGTGGTATCTCAGTGTGGTTTTGATTTGCATCTCCCTGATGATTAGTGAGGTTGAGCATTTCTTCATGTGTTTGTTGACTGCTCGGATGTCTTCTTTTGTGAAGTGTCTGTTCATATCTTTTGCCCATTTTATAATGGGGTTGAGTTTTGTACTGTATATTTAACCTTTCTATAGGTTTGAAATTATGCAAACTTAAGAGGCATAGAATTTTCCAATGCTTTAATATTGTGAATCACCATGACCTGCCTAATTAATAAGCCTAAATTTCCTCATCTCTTTGTTGTAAAACTTACTACTCGATTTACAGTGAAATAACTGGAAATGTGTATGGAATATAACTAATGGAAGTAGCAGCACAGTACAGTGGAAAGAACACTGACTAGGAAAGAGAATCTAATCCAGTCTCTGCTGCTAATATATTTTATTAGTTGAGGTCAATTAGTTCCCATCTCTGAGATGCTATGGCCCTATCTGTTTAATAGAAAGTTTCCCAAATTGTACTTGTATTTTTAAATATTTCTCAAACCCTTACTATAATAAAAGATCTTCAAGTTCTTGTAATACTCATATTTTGCAGGAAATCAGTTCACTTGCATTATCTCCTTATAAAGAGTTTGGTTAATGAACGGTACTTTGTCCACGGCATGCTGGCTTCCAAAAACTGTTAAGTGATTCATGTAAAGAGAGTGAAGTTTTGAGTGTCAGAGAGAAAGCAGAATATTTTAGTTTATAATTTTCATTTGATTTGAAACAATGCTACCTAATTCACTTACTCTACTATTAGTTTAATTTATTCTTCAAAAACTGGAGTTGTACTTCAAGGCAGAAAGTGCTCAGAGGAAAAAATACACGTTTAGATAGTTTTATGAAGTCTTTGTCCCTTTTATTGGTGTTATATCAGGAAACCTAACTGATATGTAGGTATGTTACTAAAGAGGGGTAAAGTAGAAATTTCTATATAACTTCAAGATAAGGAATACACTTCTGCCTACTCTACCTACCAACCCTCAAATTACTCCTCCAACTTTTTGTGTACATCTAAAATTCCACAATAAGAGAAGCATTTGGCTTCACTGTTTTTGTTACTTTGCTCTTGTCATACACTGATATTAAGAGGAAATATAACTCTATCAGTTTAATATTCAGTAGCATTAATTTAAAAAGTCATTTCTTAAGAAAGTTGGGAGTTGGAGACAGAGAAAGATTTTAAGGACATTTAGGAATGTTGAGGAAAATGAGAGAAGGGAGAAAGCCCAGACAGAAACTGTAGAAACAGTGTAGATAAACCATTCACAGTTCTGCTGTCTCAAGGCCCATCCTACATGCATAAAAACCTAAAGAGACACATGGAAAAAAAAATGAGCAAGAAGCAAAGTGAGTTCTTAAACTAACCTGGAAAGCCTAGAAGAAAAGATTACCATGATGAAATGTATAGTTGTTTTGATTTCTCATTCCAGATGGTACAGCCTAGGATTAGGGCAAATTTTCTAAGACTGATAGAAATAAACTTCACAATTAACCTCAAGAACCCTAAAAACACAAAGTACTATGGTAGATCTGGGGTTCAAATGTCTCCAACTGCCATAATCTATCTCTCTGTGCTCTAAATATTCCACTAAAATGTATTGGGCTCCTGAGGTCAAAGGAGGTCTTTTTGAAGTCCCCTTTATTTCCCGTCAATAGCCAAGTAGCCAGGTCTTCAAGAGATCACTCACAGGAAAAGAGGACTGATAGGACACAGTATGGATTCTAGTGGGGTCCCATGGAAAGAGCACGTGATTTATTAATATGACCTTTAAAAGAGTTTAACCATTATGAGTCATGCTTTGCTAATGCTTTGCAACCCTGGGCTGAAACTATAAATTAATCCCGTGTTGGGTTTCTCTGTGTAGAGAAGTGCTCCCAGAGCCCACTTCAAACATGCCAACAAAAAATCCTTGCAAATGTCAGAAGTCTCACCAGCTCATTGTTAAAAGTGATCTTGTTCTGTATGGGATGGTTAGCCTGCAAACTAGAATCCAGCTCATTCAGTCCTTCCTCTCTACCCTGGCAGATGTGATTGATCCTCAGAGAGGTATCTTAGAAACAAGGAGGCAGTAGGATAAAGCTGCTGTTGGAAATGACAAGTTGGACAGCTGATTATATTGGATCTGAGTGATAACAATTACAGCCTCTCTACCTCTTAATGGATTTCAGAAAGTCTGATAATTCTAAATGCCTGTGGAAGCTTCTCATCTGAAAGCTACATGGAGATACAGAACATTTAATTCCATCAGCTAGTGATTCAGTGAACTCAACATGGAATTAAATAAAAGAAGTACTTTGGGGTTAACTAATACTAACACGGGCATAAAATTTACAAAAGTAGTAAAAGAAATAGCACAGGCTCTTATTCACTTTTATTTATACTAACAGACTCCTTCTAGAAGGCAAATTGGTAGTAAACAGAGAAGTAATTCTCAGTATCTTTGGAGCTTATCATAGTTTTGTCACCCGTAGAAGTGCTATTGCTTGCAAGAAAGTCTATTTTCTGAGTCTTGATCAGAGCCTTGATCAATTAATTTATTTTACATCATTATTTTATAAATGAGCTTTTGAATTTTGCAAGTTTACTGTCAATCTTTTAGTATATATTTTTTAATCCCAAGTAAATGTTTGGCATGAGCTCTATTCTTTTAAATAAATGGGATATTAAACAATATATTCTGAGATTTATTGGAGATTCTTTAAGATGTTATTATACCCATTCACATCATTCTTCTGGACCTAAATTAATACCCTGAATCAGAGAATATAACTATTGCTTAATACTCTCCATCAACTTTTAAGATAAAATTACATTTTCTTCATTATGAAAGAGTTGATGTAAGGAAATGTAAATCATCTTAAGCCTCTGCTAGTCTAAGAGAAAAATAAAAGACTAATAAAAGCAATCATCAGTGTGCCAGGTTAAAGTGGCAGACTGAAAACACACATCCAAATTTATTTCTTCCTGAATAGAATTAACTAAGATCTTTAAAAAAGAATAGCAATAATGCTTCAAAAATGGGAGGAAAATAGATATTAATTTTTTAAACTAAAAAACAAATAAGTGAATAATCATTGAGCAAGTGGATTTAATACAGCCAAATTCCTAAGTCAGCAGTGGGGAAAATGTGGGAAACAACTTTATTTACACTGAAGAATCCTCAAAAGGCTCAAGTGCTGGCAGCATTGGAGACTCTGTTATTTTTTGGAAATTAGAGAGAGGGAGCATTGGATAGGTAAGAAAATATAATAAAAGTTGTTTGTCTCATTTAAAATGCTAGATGCCCTCCCAGATTCCACAACATAGAGGGACTGTATCATCCCACCCCAGCAGAACTGTGAAAGATTACTCCTCAGAAAAGTTTAAAATGGAGGATCTCTGGAAAGAGAATCCTAAGCATAGTTTTGGGCCTGGGTAAGTTACTAAAAACAGGGATACTAGATGGGTAGAAATAGTGAATGTTAAATGCTGAGGCCATCGGCCCTCTTCCTTCATTCACTTCCCAGAACTCTGGCTGTCAAATCTAGGGGCAGGGAGAATCTTGAACATCTGATCATCATAAAGAAAATACATAAAGACACTAACATTTGGAGCTTTGTAGCAAATGGTCTATCTAGAACACCTACTGTGAACTCAAAACTCTCAGGCCCCATTCCCATAATTAGACCATTCAATCATGTTTTTCAGCTTCACTCTATGAGCAGACAGATAAAAAAAAAAAAAAAAAGAACCGGGCTTGGTGGCTCAGCCTGTAATCCCGC
>NW_007247730.1:0-7433 GCF_000164805.1 Carlito syrichta | reverse complement strand
CTCACTCTGTCGCCCAGACTGGAGTGCAGTGGCTGCTCCCAGCCACCGCAAACTCGACCTGCTGGGCTCTGGCAATCCTTCCGCCTCAGCCTTCCAAGTAGCTAGGACTACAGGCGCGCGCTACCATGCCCGGCTAATTTTTTGATTTATTGTAGAGATGAGGGCTCACCAACTTGCCCAGGCGGATCTCGAACCCACAGGTTCAGGCGATCCGCTCACCTCAGCCTCCCAAGGCGCAGGATTACAGGCTGAGCCACGGAGCCTGGCTTGATTCTACAGTCTTTAAGTGCAGAGGTGGCATTTAAAAGAAAGTCAACTGGTTTCTGAGTCTATACTCTTAACCATACTGCTTTATTTTCTTTAAAAAATTGTACTCATAGCCGGGCTCGGTGGCTCAGCCGTAATCCTGCGCCTTTGGGAGGCTGAGGTGAGTAGATTGCCTGAGCCCGCGGGTTCGAGACCCGCCTTGGCAGCGAGACCTCATGTCTACAATAATCCAAAAAAAAAAAAATCAGCCGGGCGTGGTAGCGCATGCCTGTAATTCCAGCTACTCGGAAGGCTGAGGTGGAAGGATCGCCGGAGCCCAGCAGGTCGAGGCTGCGGTGGCCGGGAGCGGCCACTGCACTCCAGTCTGGGTGACAGAGTGAGACTCCAACTCAAAAAAAAAAAAAAAAAAATCTCCATCCACCTGAGGAAACACAGCAACCAAAACAAATAATGAGGAAAAAAGCACTTGGAGAACAGAGACTGCAGAGAAAACTTAGGTAAAATAACTATCATTGATATGCTCCCAGCAATGAAAGAATATATGATATTCATTACTAGATGAGGAAACACTAACAAAGGAACAGTCACAGAGCAGAAAAGTGATTCTTGGAAATTAAAAACACAGAGGAAGAAATAAAAAACATGAACAGGTGGGTTGGAATGCTAACTTGGGGAAATTTCATAGAAGAAAGAGTGAAAAAGACAAAGAGAAGAAAAGGAGAAGGGAAACATTAAAACACTTTCAGGAGAAAACCAGGAATTTCAACAGCCAAAAAATAGTAGTTTAGATGAAAGAACTGAGAAAACAGGAGAAAATCATCCACCAAATCCTCAAGGTAATTTCCCAGGATTAAGGACAGATTGAAAGGGCCCACTGAGTGCCAAACAGAATGGATGAAGAGAAACCCACACTAAAATACAAGAAGAAATTTCAAAACTTTACTGAAAAAGAAAAGATCTCAAAACTCTCAATAAAGAGAGAAAAAAACTAATAAATCAAAACAAAATTTTTCTAGAATAACAAAGAAACAAAACAAAAAAAAAATCAAGCAATAACTTTAAAACTGTGAAGGAAAATCATTTGCCAACTAGAATTTCATGCCTAATCAAAACATCCATTCAGTAGGGGGGAGTCAAATCAAGATTTTTAAACGTGTACAAATTAAAAAATGATTTCATCTCCCAACACTCTTTTCTGCTCCAAGTAATGAAATAGATCAAGAAAGATGTTTACATAGGACACAGCAGAGGACAAAAGAATCCCAAGTTGTCTGCTGAGACCCAGGCATGGAAGTATATTAGTTAAGGTACAGGATAGCTTTGTAACAAACTAGCCTCCCAAATACAAAGGCTTGAAGAAGGGAGAAATAAATTTCTTTCTCATGAAATACCACCAAGTTGAGATAACCAGATAGGTGAGACATCTGTGCTTCACCCAATCATTCAGATACCCAAGTTCCTTTTGTCTTTTTGCTCATCCAGATTGTTAAACTCTTATGCATATTTTTAAAAAATTTTTATTATGAAGATATGGGGTACATTTCAGGGGTAGGTATATAAACATTGATCATGCAGGTACCCTCATTGATGAGGTATGCCCCTCTTTCCCCTAGCAGTTTCCCTCAGCTGCCAATCCCACCCCACTTAAGGATGTTTCTATGTTCCCTTTGGTGGGGAAAGAAAAGCAGAAATTTAAAGCAAGCAGTTAAAGTAGAAGTTCACACAAATTATTTCCACACATACTATCAGTGATAAATTAGTTGTGTGGTCACACCTACAAGAAGAGAGGTTATGAAATACAGTTCCTAGCTATGCAATCATGTGTTCAGTCTAAATTCTACTATATAGAAAAAAGTAAAAAACAAATTTTGTGATATTATTTTGTTTCTGCTATAGAAAATATCAGTCCAGATTGGATCAATTTTTTAAACTTGTTTACAAGAACAGTGCAAATTCTTGTACCCCTAGATATCCTTCCCTTCAGATGGAATAGAAAGACATAGTGAAGATTAATAGATATGCAGCCTGTTTTAATAGAGTCTTCAGTAACTATGATGTGTGGCAGATAATGAATGATGAAGCAACAGAGAAGTGAGTTTCTAATATGAATGGTGACATAATAGCCCAAATCTCTCTCCTTCAAACGATATCTTGGCTATAGCTTTTGGACTCATAAATGTAATGCAGAGGAAACTATAAATGTTCTCAAATAGAAGGAAATTTCTAAATATATACATGTTTATATTTGTGTGGAATATCTCTACAACAGTATAAGAACTTGGTAGCAGTGGTTGCTTATCAAAAGAAGAACTGATTATATTTTCACTATTCAAATTTTTTTCCATTTGAATTATATATGTTATGCATTTATATCCCATTCATGAAGAGAAAAAATGAAATAAATTATCTAAATATATGAATATACCCTCTGAATCAGAAATTCCAGTACTAAAAAGTTATTCTACAAGTATACAAGTATAATATTTTTTATAGTTAAAAAAGAAGAAGCCAATCTAACATTCAACAATGGGAGACATAGAATTAATTATGCATATTTATACCATGGAAAATACAATGTAACCTCAAAAATGAATGAAAATTTTTGGAAATTGACTAAAACCAAAAGATTTTATTCTGAATAGTAACTATATGAATAATTAAGTAAATATAATCTATGGCTCCGATCAATTTGTTTTCAAAAAAGATTAAAACATTACTTTGAGAACTAAAAACAGCCTTACCTCTTGACCTAGTAATCCCACTACTGGGTATGTACTTTAAAAAGCACAAAGCACTCTATCAAAGACACAAGGATATACATGTTTATCACAGCACTATCCACAATAGTAAAAACATAGAAGCAATCTAGTTGTCCACCAATGGTGGAATGCATAAAGAAAATGTTGTTCATATGCACCATGGAATACTATGCAGCCATAAAAAAGAACAAAATCATGTCCTTTGCAGCCACAAGGATGCAGTTAGAGACCATCATCTCAAGCTAACTATCACAGAAACAGAAAACTAAATACCATATATTCTCCTTAATAAGCAGGAACTAGACACTATATGCACATGGGTACAAGGGTGGGAACAACAGACATGGAAGCAATCCTAAAGGTGGAAGAGGGGATAAGGTTTGAAAACTAACCACTGGATACCATGTTCATTACCTGGGTGATGAGCTCAATAGAAGCCCAAGCCTCGCTATCATGCAATATTTCTATGTAACAAACCTGCACATGTACCTCTGTCTCAAAAATTTTTTTTAAAAAGTAATCAAAAGAGAACTTCTTAGGAAAGGGAAATGTTGAAATAATTGCTTCCTAATCTCTTTCGATGTGGCTAGCTTCTGAAGAAGTCCAAGGCCATCTTGGAAGAATGTTAGAAGTGGTAAAATTGGGTCTAGAGTTCATAGAAAGAAAGTACTTGAAAATTAAAAAAAAAAGACACGCACAGAAGAGCATATGCAAATTATCACTACAATGATTCAGATACCATAGAATATCTCAGATTTAGGAACTTCTGGTCTGGTTCCTGGTTTGAGAGGATGCAAGTGCTATTATAGACTGTGCAGAAAGACCCAGAGCATCTGAATAAGATGGTTTGTGAAACAGAGCCAAGAAAGGGGAACCAAATACTTATAAACTAACTGAAATGTGTGATTAATAAACCTTAATTTGGAAATTTAAGATGGATTTTATCCGAAAGAATTCTTGGTTGACTGGTCTCTTGAGAAAAGTAGTCATCCCTTGGGAGACTGATAATAAGGGTCATAATTTGAAAACATACAAGGACTGATGAAAAAAATTAACAGTGACCATAAGTATGACACCTTGGGAAGAAGAAGAAGTGTCAGGAGATTTTTCAGCAACTTTCTATGTGACATGAATTGTAAAACTTACCCCATGCTTCACCTGTCAGAAAAAAATACAGTGAATATCTGTGTCATTTAAAATATATACATATTACTTTAAGGAAGTAAAAGACAGACTGTATGACTGAAAATGCAATGATATGACATTAAACTTAAATGGCACATGAATGCGTAATTGTTTGCCTAATCTGTGAGCTAAAATCTGCTCAAAATCACACTTTTGTTTAAAATAGCAATGGTAATTATATTGTTGACTCAGGAAAGTATTATGGTATGTCAGAAAG
The DNA here is from genome assembly GCF_000164805.1 of Carlito syrichta. Classification (NCBI taxonomy): domain Eukaryota; kingdom Metazoa; phylum Chordata; class Mammalia; order Primates; family Tarsiidae; genus Carlito; species Carlito syrichta. Next base: position 3,005 of record NW_007247730.1, on the reverse strand, counting down.
AACACCCAAATTGGTGTTTCCAAATTGGATTAGCATTTAGCTCTTTCACTCACCAACTTGCAGCCAGTGTTATTAACAGACATGAAAGGTCCAAAACGTGGTGCTCACTGAGGTTGGGCTGGGGAGCAGAATAAGAGAAAGATACCAAGACGGACCTGGGAGTTAACATGGAAATTCGGTATGGAGAACCAGAAATAACCAAGATAACCAAATACTGGGATCCGTAGTAGTAAAGAATGATAAACCTGAGTTCTGCAAAAAACTGAGCCCCTGGTGCTTTCAACAGGTTGACTGGGCACAGGCAGGTGGACTCTTTTTTTGACAAGTATCTCCGTGGTGCTGGTTGGTGTTTGTATAAATTTGGCAAAGACACTTTACCTCTGGGAGCCTAGGTTTCTTTATCAGTAATCTTTAAATAACAATACATGATCAGAATGATGTAGGTGAAAGGATTCGCATAAATTTAAGATAATAGTATTTTATTTACCACTACTATTCAGGGCAATTGCATTGCACTAGAACAAGAATCATATTTCTATTAGCAGCACTCAACCCATGTTCATGTGCACATAGCAACTGTGAAAACCACTTTACAGCTGAGTTTTAGCACTTCACTGAGGTGTCTTATTTCCTAAGGTTGTGCTTCATGAGGTCCTGAAAACTTTTCTAATTTTTGTCGTATGATGAGAGTCCCTGGAGCTTATTCCTATGGTAACTCCGTTGCTTATAATTTGACTTTTCTGTCCCAAGCCACTTTCACAAAACTAATCCAGAGAATTCTGATAGGTGAGACTTACTAGGATTCTCCTGTAGAAAACCCTGTGCAAATAAAGGTAAAGAACGCGTCTTCAAAATTGTCTGTGGTACATACAACTATAAAATCAATCTGTAATTTAGTTAGAAAATCAACAGTTCACTGGTTCATGCTCTGCCTGCCTTTTACCAATGTATATGGATAACTTTTAGCATTTTTCTCTATTTATTAAATGATTATAGGTCATCTCCTTTTGTTCCTAGAGCATGTATATTATTTTAAACAAAACCACATACATAACTAAATGCCTGTATTGTGCTACAAATATATCTTTAAATCCTAAATCTAAATTACTGTGTTTTGATTCGGCATCTCTTGGCATATGCATAACATAGTAAGAAATACCTATGCAGGAAAAGTATATAACACCATAGAATGTGCACTCATTTGAATGTCTGAAATATGAGTGAATGAACACGTTGAAGTCATCAAAATTTAGGTCAGTAAAATGCAAGCTTTTTATAGTGCTATAAATTCAGGAGCAAACCACAGAGATTTATCATTGTAGCTGAGATGGTTAATTGCTTCCCAATTCCCACTCTCCCTTTATGCTCATTTTTATCCGGGCAGTTTGCCACCCAGCTAAAAGCCTGTATCCCCCAGTCTCCCTTACTGTGTAGCAGTTCCTTGCTTGAAATCCTCTATAAAATGTAACAGAGGATGAGCAAATACATATAAAAAATTATGTGTAAACTTACTTCTTTGTTAAAACAGCCTGGGAAGATAGTGAATTTTGTCTTTTATATAATCAGTCTCTCTAACTTGATCTTTGGAGCATGGGGCAAGAGCACTTGGAAAAATAATCAAGTTGTCTAGCCTGAGCATATATGTATGTGTCCATTTCTTATCATAGCCACAACCAAGAAGAGCAAGAGCAAACTAATCTGAAACCAGCAAGAGACTTTAGTGAAGGCCTTCTGCTGCTACAACGTACTTATAAGGTAAAAGACACCCATGCTCTTCTGAGGCTAGAGAGAAGGTGTTAAGAAAGCATTATCAGTTTTTAAAAGGTTATTCTTGAGGTTCAGAAAAACTGTATCTTCTCCTGCCAGTTCTGATCTAGCATCTCATTGCAGAAATCAAAGTGCTTTTGTTAATATGGGTTCCCTAAAATTAGCTTCCCAAATCTTAGTTAAGTGCCTGCTTTTGGCCCCCTCTTGTAGGTAACCCCCCAAGTATTGGAAGTACCCCAGTTCCTACTTTAGAACTCCTGTAGTCTAGATAGACTCTAACTTACTATGCAACTATATAAAGTGATAAAGTTGGAGTTTGGCTGTCCTTAAATAAGTGATGTTGCTTTTACTTTTACTGTACATTTTAGTCATAAAAATTGTATCTAAATATCAATCCAGGCCCCAGCCTTAATGTTATCAAAATTCTATACTTGTTTTTATAAATGAAGCAACTGAAGTACAAAAAGACTAAGGAATTTATCAAAAGTCACTTTCCTATTTAGCCAAGAAAAGACCAGAACCCAGGTCTCTTGCCTCCTAAAAAGTACACATTTCTATAACTCCTAGAAGAGTGTCACCTAAAGCTCTCACCAAAAGAAAAAAATATTGCAGAAATTTATTAAATATTGCCATCAGCAATGGTACTCAATGGGTATATCAGTTAGAAATTGCTACAATAATGCTGTGTAACAAACTACTCAAGATTCAATGGCTTATAAAACAACAATCATTGATTCTCACAGATCTGAAGTCAGCTAGAATGACTCTGCTTTAGGCCTTGGTGACTGGACTCAGGTGGGCAGCTTTGCTTCACCTCTCTCTCACCCTTTTTTCCAGATCCAGTGAATTAACTGGAGGATGATCTTCTTGGGGTAATGACAGGCACAGCAGGTCAAGTAGAAACACATGATGCCTTTTTAATGCATTCCATTGGCCAAAGTAAGTTACAAAGTCAATTCCAACATCACTAGAATAATAAAATGTAATCTTTCTACCCGAAGTGGGAAGGGGCACTGAAAAGTAATGTGGCAAAAGATGTGAATGTACACTTTTTTTATTAAACAAGAAGGAATGGGGAGAGTGTCAAATGAAGAATTAGAAGAATAATCACTCTTCTATAATGTATTGGAAGAAATGGGTGTCTTTATACAGATGTATTATTTGCAATTAATGTCTCTCATGGATGAAATTCACAACACATTGTTTCACACTCTTTTTTTTTTTTTTTTTTTTTAAAA
>NW_007247729.1:272716-274984 GCF_000164805.1 Carlito syrichta | reverse complement strand
ATCACTAGATCATATAAAAATTAAAATTTAGGTTTATGAAACTCATATAAGTCATGATTAGGTTTTATAGTTTAAGAATAAGTTTTAATTGCTATAGAATTACAGGACACTACGTTGAATCATAATAGGGTTAATAGAACAGCTAAGTCATTTAAGTAAACTTATAGATTATAGTATAGTGTTAAGTTGATAATATTAATCGTTAAAAATATCTGGAGTCAGTGAACTTGGATTAAACCTAGAGTTAACTCAGAAAAGTTTTTTGTATTAATCAGGGTTTAGAACAAAGAGTATAATAAGAATGATTTATTGAACACTATTGAAGAAATTTTGAACAATTGAAATTGTGCACCTGTGACCTTGATGTGAGTTTTGTGAAGCACGTCAGGCATCATGGAGTTCGAATTGTTTGCTCGAAACGTGCAAGTCTTGTGATGGTCTTGTGATGCATGGTTTGTAAAGCACGGAACTTGTACGCCCCCAGCAAGTGATTATCACACTGCTGGAGGGTATAGAAAATGGTATATAAGTTGGAAAAGGTTTGAATAAAATTGGCTTCAGTCCTGATCAGACTGTTCCCAGAAGAACTGCCTCCGAGTGGTCTTCTCGCCGTCTCCTGATTCTCCGGTGCGGGTCCTAACCCACCCTTGGTCAGTACTGGTCACGCCAGCTTTGGCGCCCGAACCCAGGGACCTGACTCCGGTAATTGTATATATATATGTTCCCCGTTTGTTCATTCATCTCATTTCAGGACGGACCTTGCCTTAGGGTGCTTCAGGCCCCCCGGAGTGCACGGGTTGATAGGCAAGCAGGTTGGTTGTATAGTCTCGCCGACGGACTGCATGACTCGTTATCGCTGTAAAAAGAGCGATTTAGTTTTTGTAGAGATATTACTGTATATTGTGTATATTGGTGTTTTGTTGTTACAGTTATGGGGAACTGCGCCTCCAAAGAGAGACGAGCCTATATTCGAATCATGTGTAAAGCGTTAAAGCGTAAAGGTGTTAAGATAAGTAAAGATAAAGTTACTTCTTTTTTAGATTTTGTACAGAAAGTTAATCCCTGGTTTCCTGATCAAGGTACTTTAGAATTAGAGACATGGGATGAGGTAGGTACAAATATGAAAAAATGGTATGATAATCATGGTGCAACTCAAATGCCACAAGATTCTTATTCCCTATGGAACATCTTACGGGAAGTATTGGTACTTAATCCTAATTATGGTTCTTTTCCCAAGAGTGATTCAGAATCTGAGGAGGATGAGGCAGCTAAAGGAAATAATCCTGAGGACCTTCTATCTCCCAGGGATGATGCAGAATTAAATGAGGAAGCAGCTAAGTATAACAATCCTGTTTGGTCAGATTTTTCTTTCCCTGTGGTCTATAAAAATGGGGCTATGCTACCATCTAGCCGTCAAAGAGTAGAATTTCCAAAGAAATATTTGCCAGGAATTCAAGGAACTATACGGAAGGCCTTAGACTCGGAAGACTCTCTTCATTGTTTTCTTGTTGATATAGAATTTGAACCCGCTAAATGGGAACCCATACCTATGAAATTATTGAAGGATTTGAAAGCTGCTTGTCATGATTATGGCCCAACAGCTCCATACACGTTAGCCTTTCTAGATGGGCTACGTGCTTGGTGGAAGACTCCTTACGATTGGTTTCAGGTGGCTAAGGGTTGTTTGTCAGGAGGACAGTTTGTGCTTTGGAAGATGGAATATGAAGAGATAGTTAAAAAGAAAATTGCAGAACAAAACCTTATTAAAAGAAATCCAGAAAGGGGTATTGTCGCCAAGGACATGTATATGGGAGAAGGTGATTATTATACTACACAAGCTCAAGCTAATTTACATACAGATGTGCTTACAGCTGTAAGTGATTTAAGCATTATAGCTTGGAAAAGGTTACCTTCTTCTGATTATACAATGCCTGGCATTACCACTGTAAAGCAAAAGTCAGATGAGCCATATGAGGAATTCATTGCTCGGTTAACTGATGCAATAGGTAAATTGGCCATAAATAAAGCAGCTGAAGATCTTATTATTAAGCAATTGGCTTTTGAAAATGCTTCTCCCCCTTGCCAAGCCTTGATAAAACCTATCAGGAAAACTGGAGACTTATCTGATTTTATTAAAGAATGTGCTGAATTAACTCCTGCCTATTTGCAAGGCTTGGCAATGGCTGCAGCTTTTCAAGGACAATCTATGAAACAGGTATTACAGAGACGACAAGGGCAGAATAATGCTTGTTTTAATTGTGGCCAAAT
>NW_007247729.1:209355-272696 GCF_000164805.1 Carlito syrichta | reverse complement strand
CCTGGCCTTACCACTGTAAAGCAAAGATCAGATGAGCCATATGAAGAGTTTATTGCTAGATTGACTGATGCAGTAGGAAAGTTAGCCATAAACAAAGTAGCTGAAGACCTTATTAGTAAAACAGTTGGCTGTTAAAAATGCTAATAACACTTGTTAGGCTTTAATAAAACTGATAAAAAAAGACCAGCAATATAACTGATTATATCAAACAATGCTAACAATAATTACGATGATTAAAAATCCTTCCTTCTTTCCACCCTTACTGCACCTCTCTCTAAAGTTTTCCTTAAAAGTTAAGAATACTGAAATAAAGCCTGAACTTAGTCACACTTTTCTTTTCCTTATAGAAATGTAGAAAGCTCAAGTAATAATAAACAAATGTATATAAGTAAAGTATAAGTGATATAAGTAATATAAGTAATGTATATAAGCAATATATATATAAGCAATATAAGCTATGTATATAAAGAATATATAAGTAATATAAATAATATGTCATACATAAGTAATATGTAAATAATATAATATAAGTAAAATAAGTAATATAAGCAATATAAGCATATATATAGCAATATAAGCAATATATATAAGCAATATAGATAATATATAAGTGAAAAATAATATAAGTAATATATAAACAATATATAAATAATTTATATAAATAAAAGTATATAAGTAATAAACAAAAGAATATCTCATTGCAGTCTTGTTTTAACTGTGCTCAAGTCAGACACATTAGCAGAGATTGTCTGATTAAGCAAGGTATGGCTAACTTACATGGCACATTGTCACCATTTACTGGGTCTACTCGACTAAAACCTTTGAGTTCCAATTGCCAAAAAGGCTTTCATTAAGCTAGAGAATACTTATCTAAATTTCATAAAAAATGGTGATCCTGTAAATCAATAACGAGCCACCCCTGGGAGTACAGGACTGAACTTGTGTTCCTCCGCCACAACAATATTAACTCCGGATGTTCCGGTAACACCAATTCCTGTGGGAGAAGGGCCCTCTCCCAGAAAGAATAGTGGGTGTAATATTAAGCAGAAGTTCCTTGTCTTTACAAGGAATTTCCATTATTTCTGGAGTGGTGGATTCGGATTACACAAGAGAAATCCAGGTGCTTGTTGTTTCCCCTAGCAAAACTGTGCAGTTTAACAAAGATCAGAGAAAAGCCCAGTTGATACTCCTGCCTTATCATAAAACAGGTAAAATTAACTAACCTGCCTAGAGGTGACTCTGGATTTGACTCTAGCGATGTTGCTTTTTGGGTTCAGGAGGTTACTAACCCTAAACCTCTAGAAGACATATGTATATATATAAGGAATTAAGATTAAAGGCTTATTGGACACCGAAGCTGATGTTTCCTGTATTACTGGGAAACTTGGCCTGCTTCTTTGTCTACTCAAGAAGCTCCTTTAGGACTCATAGGCATTGGTCGAGTACCCTCAGTAGCCAATAACTCTAAAAATTTTAAATTGGACAAATGAGACTTCAAAAACTTTTTGCCCATCTATCCCCTTTACATTATGGGGAAGAGATATTCTTGCTCAAATAAGCATGCATTTATATAGCCCTAATGATAAAACTTCAGCACAAATGCTGTAGATAGGCTATGATCCTTTTAAGGGACTTGGTAAAGACAGACAGAATACAAAAACTTATTCTAGTGAATGAAAAAACAAACTGAGCTGGCATAGGCTATTCAAGTTTACCTTATAGGCCATTGTTGTTAAGGTTGCATGTCAATAAGCCAGTTTTGGGTAAAACAATGGCCTATACCAACTAAGAAACTTAAGGCAGCAAAAGATTTGGTGCAACAGCAGTTAAAAGCTGGCCTATAATTGTTATAAAGAAAAAATAAAACAAATACTTAGAGTTATGCGTAAAGTGAAAATACAGATGTATTCTGCTTTAAATTAATAAGAAAACTTGAAAAATATGTTGACAGGTATTTGGAGGATGGTAATTCACAAAGAATTTTTTTACATATTATTCATTATAAATTAAATATAATTTTATTTTGTGTATTTAAGTTACAATTTTTCTCATACAAATTTACCTTATCCACAACTTTATATACAGTATATCAAATGATTAAGGCAGGGAGGAAACTGAGAACAAAAAGAATTAAAACACTTTTGTTCCAGCTCCAGGAGGAGTCAACTCTCGAGGACTGAGACCTAACATACTATGACAAATGGATGTAACTCACTTTCCCAGCTTTGGAAAATTGTCTTGTTTGCATGTGACTGTAGATAAATTTTCTCATGTTATTTTAGCTTCAGCAAAAACTGGAAGAAGCCTACAAGGACATGGTACAACATTTATTCTTTTGCTTTTCACAGCTAGGTATGCCAGAGCAACTGAAAACCAACAACGGTCCTGCATATACATCTAAATCTTTCCTGCAATTTTACTCCTAATTTAATATTTCTCATTCCACAGAAATTCCCTACAATCCACAAGGTCAAGCCATAGTTGAAAGAGTTCATCAAACTTTAAAAAATCAATTAAGTTATAAGAGGGTGAGTTCAAGTATAGCTCTCCTCACCACATCTTGAATCATACTTTATTTGTTATTAATCATTTAAATTTGGACTATTCAGGCTATTCAGTTATGACTAGACATTGAGATCCAGAAGAAAGTATAAAACCTCTGATAAATGGAAGTCTTCTTACAGGAAAAGGGGAGAGCCTGCTTTATTTCGTGCTCAAGTCAAACATGTTACTAATCATAATTTTTCTTATGAAGGACATTCCAACTCCCTTCCTATTTGTCTTTATAATAATTCTGCTTTTAATAATTACCAGCCTTCTTGCTTAATGTCTCCTTTAAGTCTCTGAGTACAGAAAGCCCGTATCAGGACAATATCAAGGATGGTTGGCGACTGGAGATGTTACTGCCTGGAGGAACCGCCCATAGCCGAGCGACTAGAGCTTCATCACCTCTCAGCATATTCGCTTGCCCCTTTGATGATACGGAAAAGGACTGGTCACTCACACGGCAAGATGCTGGCTTCCCGAAATGGAGAGACTCTGCTTATAACTGTAAGGTGGACTATCCTGTACCCGGTGAAAAATTATATATTAGTGACTGGGGTTTTAATGGCTCTACGCTTGTCACAGCTAGAAGGCACCCGCTTGGATGGGCTACATCTATGTTTCAAAGTTCTCTATCCTCTAATCCTTCATTACAGACTCAGCTTTATTGATTGTTTGCAGCAACAGGTCCTGTAACACTTTATTGTCCCCATTCCGGTTTTACAACCTTTTTACAGGCTTGTGTTGATTCCCCATATGTTTTGTTAATTGCTAATGCTCATTCTATTTACTCAGTAATATATAATTTTGGTCATTTTGAAATTAATTGTGAAAATTGTACTTTGTCTAATTGTGTTATTGTTAACCCATATCAAGTATTTCTGTTAAAGCATCCTTCTTACGTTTTTGTGCCTGTTCAGCTACCGGAACTGTGGTATTCTTCTCCAGGTACTTATATTTTAGAACAAGCCACAGCAATGTTAAATAGGCCATATAGGCTTGTTGCAGCTTTAATCTTGGGAATTTCTGCACTAATTTCTATTACAAGATCTGTGGCCGCTTTTGCAACTGCTTTAGCTCAAGAAGTGCACACAGCAAATCATGTGAATGACTTGTCTCAAAATGTTAGCTTAGCTTTATTTACTCAAGAGCAGATAGATAAAGGTATTATTGATAGGTTAAATGCTTTAGAATCAGCATTAGTATATATAGGAAATCAAATACAACACATTAAGGTTCAAATGTCTGTAGCTTGTCACACTCAATTTAAATGGATTTGTGTTACACCTTTGCCATATGATGGTCAGAATGTCAGTTGAACTGATGTCCAGAAACATCTTATGGGAGTTTGGCAGTCTTCTAATTCTTCTTTAAACATTCAACAGTTGCATAGTCAGATTGCTGCTGTTTCTCAGGCACTTCTTACCTCACTTTCAGTTTCTCAACTGGCTTCTAGATTTACTTCTTCCCTTTCTCAGTTTGTGGCTTCCAATTCTGTCTGGAATCTGATCTATAATTTCATTGCTATTGGTATAATTGTTCTTTTTCTGCTGTTTATCTTTCCAGTCATCATCCAACGTTTAAGGAAAGCAGTTCAACATAACTCTGATAATATTCATTTGGCAGTTCTTACTAATAAAACAAAAAAATAATGTCATCTATCAGCTGGTCACTTATGTCATATAGGCTAATATTTTGCGTCATCAGCTCACCATTCTTCATTCTCCCTATGTCCCAAGTCTTTACGCTCTTGGTATTCAGTGACGGGTAAGATTCCAGCCACCTAGTATGAACCTAAGACAGGCATTCCCCACGGGGAAGGGGAACGGGCCAATGACGGGTAACAACTATTGTGAAGCGAGAACAACCTAAGACAGAAGCCAAGATGTTTTACGTATGTTTTTAATAAAAAAAGGGGAAATGTTGGGAGCCAACATCTATCGCTACATGGCTGAGGCCTGTAAAGGCCCATCTGGAAGATCGCCTCTGACATAGGATATCAGTTATACCTATAATATTGGCGTGTGATTAGTGACCAGTGTGCATACATGGCAGTAAAACTTATAAGTAAATCTCAATACACCTGATGGAAAGTGCATAGCAGAATTATTTCTCTCTGTCTTTCTAAGTTTTACTTCTTTCTAGATATTTTTTAACTTCTATTTCCTGGTAGACTGGGTAGTCAGCTTTGGAAAGCTGTTTCCCCTAGGGCTAAGATTAGAAACTAAATTACCATGATAGTTTTGTCGCCCTGCCCCTAGCCAGGGAGAACGTTTTCTTTTGTTTCGTTAATTACTGAAACTCTGCTTCAGCCCATGGCCCCCATCTTGGCAGCCCTGCATTTCCTTGTTCAAGAGTGTGACAGCTACTATTTGATTTTTAGAGTAGACTTGTTAGGATAAAATATATACACTCATAGTTGACTATGCTTGCTGTTTTGTTTCCTTTTGCTACATTATTCAAATATAATAATTACTATATGATTTATAAAAGAATTAATGATGAGGTATTAGCTTAATAAGATATAGCATAGTATTAAAGTTCAATCATTAGATTATATAAAAATTAAAGTTTAGACATATGAAACTCATATGAATTATAGTAAAGTTTGGTAGTTTAAGAATAAGTTTTAACTGAGTTATAAGGCATTACGTTAAATTGTAATAGGATAATAGTATAACTAACAGCTAAGCCATTTAAGTAAACTTATAGATTATAGTATAGTGTTAAGTTGATAATATTAATCATTAACAATATTAGGAGTCAGTGAACTTGGATTGAACCTAGAGTTAACTTAGAAAAGTTTTTTGTATTAATCAGGGTTTAGAACAAAGAGTATAATATGAATGATTCATTGAACAATATGGAAAACACTTTGAACGATTTGTATTGAAATTGTGCACCTGTGACCTTAATGTAAGCATGGCAGACATCATGGAGTTCGAATTGTTTGCTTGGAAATTGCAGATCTCGTGGTGGTCTTGTGATGCATAGTTTGTAAAGCACGGAACTTGTATGCCCCCAGTAAGTGATTATCACACTGCTAGAGGGTATAGAAAATGGTATATAAGTTGGAAGGAGTCTGAATAAAATTTGGCTTCAGTCCTGATCAGACTGTTCCCAGAAGAACTGCCTCCGAGTAGTCTCTTCTCGCTGTCCAGATTCTCTGTTGCAGGTCCTAACCCACCCTTGGTCAGTGCTGGTCACCGACAAAGACCCAGGACTTTCAGCTGCCCCCATGTAGGAGGACCTTGACCTCTGGTGGAAGAAGCATACCATCTTGGTTGGGGAGGTAGGGGTCTGGACCTAGAACTGGAAGAAGAGCAAGAACAGGGAGGTCGCAGAATACGATGCATCTGAATTCGTGGTGGACAGTTATGATGAAGAGTAAGATGCCTCATTCTTGGGATTAGAATTCTCTCTTCCTCCGGTTCTGAGTTGTTTTGATTTAGACTGGGTTCCCGTCTGACATCTCTCTGCCCTGGATCTCTCTGCATTGGCCAAGGCATCAGATTGGACATATCGAATAAGTCGGTCCAGTATCCAAATGGGTGATGAGGAATTCTGGGGAAAGATACATGCATACCCTCTCCCACAAGTTAACAACACAACGGGCCCTCTCCATTGACCTGTAAGGAGATCTCTCCATTTAACCATAGGCTTAATAGTTTCTTCCAGGTTCCAGTGTCTATCCATAGTTGAGCGACCCAAAGAGTCCAAATTCAGATGATTGAGTACAAATACAGCATGGCTTACGATATGATGAGGGGAACTATATTTAAATTCTCCCTCTTGTAACTTAATGATTTGATTTTTTAAGGTTTGATGGGCTCTCTCATCTATGGCTTGACCCTGGGGATTATAAGGAATTCCTGTAGAATGAGAAATGTTAAATTTAACACAAACTGTTTAAAAGCTTTAGATGTATAAGCAGGAGCATCGTCAGTTTTTAGTTGTTTTGGGATACCCAATTGTGAGAAACAAAAAAATAAATGTTGTATCACATCCTTATAAGCTTCTCCTGTTCTGGCAGAAGCCAATATGACATGGGAAAATGTATCCACAGTTACATGTAGGTAGGATAACTTTCCAAAGTTGGAAAAATGAGTCACATCCATTTGCCACAGGGCATTGTGCTTCAATCCTCGGGGATTAACCCCTGTTGGAGCATTGTTAAAGGTGGGATATGCTGGGCAATTTTTAACAATTTGCCGAGCTACTTCTCTAGGCAACTGAAACTGATACTATAAAGCAGTGGCATTCTGATGATGGAAATCATGAGATAGCCGAGCTTGAGTAACTGCCTCCGTTTCAATGGCTGCACATATTATTGATTTAGTTAAATTGTCAGTCAATTGATTACTTTTATGTAGAGGTCTCGGACGGCCAGAATGAGATCTAATGTGGCCAACAAAAAACTGCTCCGTTCTGTCACAAATTAATTGTTGTAATTGAATGAGCAACTCCAGAATTGTAGTTTTATTGGTAGGAATAGTAGCTGTCTCAATATGAGGAATCAATCCTTTAATATAACAAGAGTTAGTATACAAATTAAACCTTTTATTCTTAAAACAGAAAATGCATGTAAAACTGCTTTTAGTTCTGTTCTTTGGGCTGATGATTCTGAAGTGCTTAAAATATGGGGCTCATCATCAATTATTGTCACTGCTTTCCCTTTAGAAGAACCATCAGTAAAAACCAAGGCTGCCCCCTTGAGAGGAGTCAGGGAACAGCTGCGAGGGAAAATTATGGGGTTTTGTTTTACAAACTGCAATAATGGATTTTTAGGTAAATGGAACAAAATTTGTCCTCTGAAGACAATTAAGGCTACTTGCCAATCATCATTGGTCTGTAACAGGGTTTGAAACTGAGTTCTGTCATATGGGATAATAATATTGTCCACATCCTTCCCAAACAATTCCACACTTCTTTGTCTTCCTTTAGTTATTAACACAAGGCCACTAAATAAGGATAAGATGCCAAAATCTTTTTAGAAGAAACTGGTAAATGTAACCATTCCATAGGTCCTTCCTGCCACAAGCACTGTGTTGGGGTGTGAAAAGTAGTGAACACAATTAATTCCCATGGTAAATTATAATTTACTCTTTTCAACTTTTGAGATTCAATGGCCTTTTCTACTAAAATTAAGGCCTTTTCTGCCTCAGGCGTTAAGACCCTTTTAGAGGTGGTGGAGGAGTTCCCTTGCAATATATTAAAAAGAGGCTTTAAGTCTGCAGTAGTTATACACAAATAAGGTCTTAGCCAATTAATATCTCCTAATAATTTTTGAAAGTCATTTAAAGTCACCAAATGATCTTTTCTTAACTGCAGAGACTGATGACTTACTGTTTGAGTGTTTAACACTCAGCTAAGATAAGTGAAAGGTGGATTGATTTGAATTTTTTCAGGAGAAATTTTCAAAACATTGTTTGTCAAAGTTGTTACTGTCTCTTTTAAAATATCATGTAAAAGAGCACGATTTTTGTGGGCTAGTTAAATATCATCCATATAATGCACCAGATAAAGATCAGGGTATTGATACCTAATATCTTGCAAAGCAGCATCAACATATTTTTGACACAAGGTGGGGCTATTTTTCATTCCTTGTGGCAGGACTTTCCACTGAAACCTTCGATGAGGCTGTGTAAAATTCCGAGAAGGGAGGCTAAATGCAAATCTCTTGCAATCATCAGAACTTAAAGGTATAGTACAAAAGCAATCTTGTAAATCAATAACTATGATGTTAGAGTCTGCAGGAATAGCAAACAGAGACGGCAGCCCAGGCTGTAATGCCCCCATTGTCTCTATGGTGGCAATAATAGCTCTTAAATCTTGTAAAAGTCTCCACTTGCCAGATTTCTTTTTTACAACAAATATAGGTGTATTCGAAGGCTAGTGGAGGGCTCTATATGGTCAACCTCCAGCTGCTGCTGCACTAAATCTTAAGCTGCCTCAAGTTTTTCTGAAGGTAAATGCCATTGTTCTACCCAAACTGGTTCGCTGGTTTTCCATACAATTGGGTCAGCAGCTTCAAGAACAATGGCCTTTAGAATAAATTTGGATAGCCAATGCCAGACTGGTCTTTCTTTTCTATAATCTGAACCAGTTCCTTCATCCCTTGTCCATCTTTACCCAGGCCCTTAAAGGGGTCATATCCTATTTGCAGCAGTTGCGCTGAACTCTGTCGTTTGGGCTACACAAGAGTGTGCCCATCTGAGCAAGAATGTCTCGTCCCCAGAGTGTAATAGGGATAGAAGGTATGACATAGGGACAAAAAGTTCCTGATGATTGATCATCTGCCCAATTTAAAATCTGCGAACTGTTAGCCACAGAAGGTACTTTACCAATACCAATAAGCCCTGAGGAGGCAACTTGAGTCGGCCATGAAGAAGGCCAGTCTTTTCCAGCAATACAAGAAACATCTGCCCCAGTACCCAACAAGCCATTAATTTTAACTCCTTGAATAAACAAGTCTTTTAAAGGTCTAGAAGTAGTGACCTCCTGAAGCCAAAAACCAGAATCACTCAACCCAAATCTAGAGTTTCCCCTAGGCTCATTAGTAAGAGACTTTCCCATCTCGTGGTAAGGCAAGAGCAATAGCTGAGCTATTTTCTCACCTTTGTTAAACTGCACAGTCTTACTTGGCAGAGCCACAAGCACTTGAATTTCTCCTGTATAGTCAGAGTCCACAACTCCAAGAATAACAGAAACTCCCTGAAGAGACAAAGACCTTCTTCCCAGAATAACCCCCACTATCCCATCAAGGAGGGGGCCTTTTACCCCTGTTGGAATTGGGGTAACTGAAATATCCGGGGTTAATATCGTGAAGGCGGAGGAACAGAGAGGTCCAGTCCTGTGCTCCCTGGGGTTGCTCTGATGAGCTCTGAGATGGAACAAAGGGAATGAATGGATTCAGAGTGGAAGTTGCCCCTGTTGTTACTTGGGGCCGGGGTTGGCCCCTCAATTCATTTCCCGACTCAGGCACTGTAGGCTGTCCTTCCATTAATAGAGTGCCGTTTTTATGAAATTTAGATTTGCAATCCTTAGCCCAATGGAAGCCCTTTAGACATCTAGAACATAAAGACTTTGACCGAGAGCCTCCAGAAGATGGCAGTGTCGGGACAGATTGAGGCCCTTGTTTAGACGGACAGTTTTTACTGATATGGCCAGGCTGTCCGCAATTGTAGCAGGTTAAGACAGTGTTGTTCTTAGGCTTATTAGTTTCACTCTGGATCCCTTGCACAAACTGAGTATAAGTTTCTCCTCTAAGAGCCGCGTCTATTGCCACACCCTGTACATAAGCAAGGTTGACATCAGCACACATCCTGATGTAGTCACTCAATTGTCCTGTCTTTCTGACAGGTCTTATAAGAGCCTGACAGGTTCTGTTATCATTTTCAAAAACCAATAGTTTTACCAAAATGTCGGCTGCTTCCTAATTGATGGTTATCTTGTGTACAGCCGTTTGTAATCGAGAGACAAAATCTTCATAATTTTCATCAGACTTTTGCTTAATTTCTCCTAGGGGGGTAGCTTGGTTAGCACTAGCAGGAAGTGCTCTCCAAGCTCTGGCTGCACAAATATTAAGTTGTACTAGGGCATCTCTTGGTATAGCCATTTGAACATCCACAGATTCATAAGCCCCAGTCCCCATGAGCATTTCAGCAGTAATAATGTCTGGGGTCTGTGCATCCTGTCTGTTTTGGGCAGTCGTTTGTTTAACCTGGTTCTCAAATTCCGCTTTCCAAAACAAAAAATTTCCTCCTGTTAAACAGCATTTAGCAAGCATTTGCCAATCATATGGGGTCATCCAACGGTTAGTGAACTGTTCCATAAGTGTGAAGGTATAGGGGGCCAAAGGTCCATACTGGGAACAAGCTTCCCTGAGCTCTTTTAAGAGTTTGTATGGCAATGGTTCCCATACCAGAGGGGCATCTTCAAATTCATTATCAAACAAAATTGGAAAACACAAAGAAAAATCCAAATCACTTTCCTCTTCAGCCTGCCTTTTAGCTCCCTTAATACCAACATAAGATGCCTTGGATGAGAGGGAGTGCCCAGGAGTGAAAGTGGACTTCCTCAGTACATAGTGAGGAGAAGGTTGGGTCAAGGATAAACAGGATGCTTTTGCTCATGGTGCTGAACTGCCTCCTTTTTCAAACTAGCCTCATCTGCTGGGGACAGAGTGCTGTTATCCAAGGGAGGAGTTATAGACACAGCTTTAGAGGAATTAGAGGTCAATATAGGAGCATCCTCTTTAGTAATTTTGGTAGGGAATTTGGAATACTCATGTCGTGGATCCAAAGCATCTCTGATAATATTCCATAAGGCAAAAGCATCAACAGAGACCTCATCAGGTCCGTGCAAAGTATAACAGAGTTTAAGTTTTTCCCCAACTTTGGTCCAAATAGCCAAATCAATGGTGCCTTCTTGTGGGAACCAGGGACATTGTGCCTGGATAAATCGCAAAAAATGAACCAATCGAGTAGAAGACACCTTAATTCCACTTTTAGATAATGTATTGAGTAAGACATTTATAAACAGTCTCCTGCATTTAGACTGTTTCTGACCCATGAGTATTTCAGGTCTCTAGCACTTCCCACCTATTCTTTCCCTGCTTATCTCTGCAGGGGGTCCTGTGGTGCCCCAGGTGAGGTCCTATCCCTCCCAAAAAGAAAGAGAAAAGATTACCTTCAAGCTCCCAGTCGTTGGGCGCCACTTGTGGGGGCCAGCCCCACAAGGGTCGTGAGATGTGTTGAAGGAGAGATGGATAGGCTATGGATGAAGATCATATACCAGACACCGGCTTCTTGAACAGATGATAATTTAATGCTAGTTAATACAGAGCTTTTATACCATTTGTGAAGGGGCAAGATGAAGAAAATTCTTTCACATACATATCTTTTAAAGTTACCAGCTAGTGGTCTTAGTAGCAAACAAACCAAGATTCCCATAGGCTTTAGTAGCAAATAAACCAAGATTCCCATAGGCATTTAGACAACGTCTTATTCATAAAGCCAACAATGATACTTTCAGTCCAATGTCCCAAATTACAGTTCTTGAAATGTTTCAAGAAAGTTTCTTTAAGTGTATATTTCTTTATGTGTCAGGAATTTTATCATCTTAGGCTCTTCTGTTCTTCAGAGTCCTGTGATTGCCTTCCTTGTCCAGATGTCCTTGTAACTTTTCTCTTATCTTGCATGGCTTGTTTCTAAAGAGAACTCAAAAGAAGCTTTTAGTGATGTATCCCAGGCCCCTCAAGGTTACTTTCTGTTTTAGCTGATCTTTCATAAAAGTGTCTGATTATTATATTATGAGTTCAGTGAAAACCTACTCTATAAATATTAACTTAGAGTTTTAACTATAGAATTAAGTAGAAACCTTAATATTAATCCTTATCCTAAGTTAGTGAAAACAGTGTTATAAATCACCTACATAACTCCTAGATAAGTGTTAGAACTTATAATGAATTCATAATGAACTTACTATAAACTTGTGCTTCTAAAAAACCTTATGTCTAAACACTAAACTACATAATTCTAAATCAAATAAGGAGTGAATATACTTATATCATTTGTTACTTAAGCAATATCTAGTAACTTATAACCAAGTGAAAGAAAGCATTCTTGATGTGCTTTAGAGTTTAACCCTTGCATATCTTAGAAAAGGCCAAGTGGCATAGTGGGAAAATGGAAAAATAAACCATGACATTTCCAGGTTAGCTGTGATTCTTCGCTTAAACATGCCATCTTCTTCTTCCACGACTGCACAGAATTTCTTCAGCTGTATCAACAGCAAAGATGGAAGACAGAAGGGCCTCAGCTGCCTGGACTTGCTTTGCGGCCGGGGGTCCTCAGCGCACCTGGACTTTGTCAATCAGGCGGGCCACCAAGGCTGACTCCCAACAGCTTTAGCTAGCACTTCCAAAACAATATTGAACAAGATGGTTGAGAGTGGGTAGCTGTGTCTTGTTCCAGTTTTCAAGGGGCAATGTTCTAGTTTCTGTCCATTTAGCAATAAGTTAAGTGTTGGTTTGTCATAGATTGTACTTACTGTTTTGAAGTATGTTCCTTCTATGCCTAGGTGTTTGAGGGTTTTTATCAAGAAGGGATGCTGAATTTTATCAAAAGGTTTTTCTGCATCTAATGAGATAATCACGTGGTTCTTGTTTTTACATCTGTTGATGTATTTAATTATGTTTATGGTCTTGTGAATGTTGAACCAGCCCTGCATCCTGGGGATGAAACTTACTAGGTCTTGGTGGATGAATTTTGAGATTTGCTTTTGGATCTGATTTGCTAAAATTTTGTTGAGGATTTTTGCATCTCTGTTCATAAGAGATATTGGTCTGAAGTTCTCTTTCTTTGTTGCATCTTTACCCAGTTTGGGTGCAATGGTGGCTTCATAAAATGATTTGGAGAGAATTCCATCTTTCTCTATTGCCTGGAATACTTTCAATAAGTTTGGTATCAGCTCTTCCTTGTATGTTTTGCAGAATTCTACTGGAAATCCATCTGGTCCAGGGCTTATTTTTGTAGGTAGTTTTTGTATGACAGAGTCAATTTCCTGGGTTATTATTGGTCTATTCTGTGTCTTGACGTCTTCTTGTTTCAACTTGGGCAGGTTGTGTGATGTCAGAAAGTCTGGCATTACTTCTAAGTTATCAAGTTTATTTTCATATAGGTGTACATAGTAATCTCCTGTAATCCTTTGTATCTCTTCAGGGTCAGTTGTGACTTGATCTTTTCTATTTCTGGTTGTGTTTATTTAGGTTATTTTTTTCTTTTCCTTGGTAAATCTGTATAGAGGCCCATAAATCTTGTTAATTCTTTCAAAGAACCAGCTTATTGTTTTGTTGATATTTTCTATGATATTTTTGTCTTCTATGTCCTGTATTTGTGCTCTTATTTTTGTAATTTGGATTTTTCTATTAAAGTTGGGGTTTTGGTGGTCTTCTCTATCCAGACATCAAGACATTAATAGAGAGAATAAAAATAATTTAGGAGAGAGAAAAGAAAAATAGGAAGGAGTTGACAAATGAGATATTAGCAGTAAAGAATATGGTGAATGAAATAAATAACAAACTAATAAGCATGGAAAGCTGACTTGGGCAAGCAGAAGAGAGAATCTCGAAACTTGAAAACCAAAATATAGAACTAAACCACACTGTTAAAAACATAGAAAAGACACGTTAAAAGACAGAATAAAACCTTCAAGAGATGAGCGATTACTACAAGAAAATGAACCTAAGAGCAATTCACCTTCCCAAGGCAAAAAGAGAAACAGACACCACCCTGAAACAAACATTCCATGGAATTATTCAAGAAAACTTTCCACACATCATTAATGATGTGAAAATTCAAACACAAGAAATTCAGAGAACCCCCACAAGACAACAAATGAGACGACCAACTCCTAGGCACATAATAATCTGCCCAAACAATGTAGGTATAAAAGAAAAAATTCTAAAAGCAGCAAGAGAAAAATGTCAGAATTCCTACCAGGGAAGACCAATCCGAATAGCAGCAGATTTATCTACAGAAACCCTTCATTCTAGGAGACTGTGGAGTCCAATATTCAAAGTTCTCAAGATAAACAATTTCAATCAAGAATAACCTACCTGGCCAAGCTAAGTTTTATCAGTGAGGGAGAATTAAAATCTTTCCCAGACATAAAATCCCTTAGAACTTATTCTGTCTCCAGACCAATCCTAAATAAATTCTTAATAAAGTATTAAACACAGATTAAAAGGGAAAAATAACAGCAATGTTCTTCACAAGAGCACCGGACAATGATTGAAAACACACATGAACAACCCCAAAAAACAAAAGAAAGACAACAAACAAACAAGTACAACAACTTTATAAGACCATCATAACAAACATAAACCCTCAGATTTCAGTAATTAGCCTGAATGTGAATGGACTAAAAGCACCACTGAAAAGACACAGAATGGCAACATGGATAAAATTTCATGAGGCAGCAATATATTGTCTCCAAGAAACTCATCTTACCAGCAAGGACACTCACAGACTCAAAGTAAGAGGATGGAAAACAAATTTTCAGGCAAACGGAACACAAAAGAATGCTGGAGTTACCATCTTAATCTCAGACAAAATACCCTTTGAGCTATCAAAAATAAAAAAAGACGAAGAAGATCACCATATAATGATAAAAGTTTCAATCCATGAACAAGAAATATTTACCCTAAACTTATATGCACCTAAAATAGGAGCACAAATGTTTGTAAAACAGCTGATAGTCAAATTTTTAAAAGAGATTGACTCTAACACTACCATAGTAGGGAACTTTAATACCCCACTCACAACACTGAACAGATCATCAAGACAAAAAGTCAGCAAGGACATCCAGAACCTCAATGAGACTCTTGAATAAATGGACTTAATTGATACTTATAGAACACTCCACCAAAACTACAGAATATACATTGTTCTCACCACCACATGGAACATACTCCAAGGTCGACCTATCATTGGCCATAAATAAAACATAAACACGTTTCATGAGACTGATATCTTGCCATACACTTTTTTAGACCACAGTGGAATAAAAATAAATATCAACACCAAAAATATTTTTCTGAAACCCACAAAGACATGGTCACTAAATAGCATGATGCTGAACAATTACTGGGTCAACACTGAAATCAAAGAGGAAATGGAAAGATTCCTGGAAACAAATGAAAATGAGGAAACTTCTTACAAAATCCTCTGGGATGCCTTGTAATCAGTTTTAAGAGGAGAATTTATATCTCTACAAGCACACATCAAGAAAATGGAAAGATCACAAGTGGAGAGCCTGTTTTCCTAATTTTCTGACATTGTTTGTTATGTTTCAAATAAAAATTTATTATACCTAGAAAAGACAGGGAATCAGAACTCATGAATGTATATTCCTGAGAGCTCCTAACATTTTATATATGTTTATAGATACCCTTTTCTACCATCACATGTATTTTTAAATTTTATAACAAAATATCGAAGTATAATTGCAATATAATAAGCCTCACTTTATACAATTAACATTTAATAAATATGTAGCTACAACAGAGTATTAGAAATTTTCTCAGCACAAATAAATGATAGGTACTCAATGTGGTAAAAACTCCAAGTACCCTGACTTGACCATTGAAAATTTTATGCTCACTTAAAATATCTTATGTAACCATAACTATGTACAAATGTCATGTATCATTACAAAAAAACTGTAGAGGTTGTGGTGAGAAGAAATAGGGAAGAGTCAATGGATGTTTTAGAGATAAAATCTAACTGAAAACCTGCTGGTGTGAAAGAGAACCGAGTGGGGAGATGCCTGGAGATGTTCTCCTGAGGGTGGAACAAAAATGAGACCCTGTTTGTTCAAAGGAGGTACATTTCTTTGGTTTATTCTGTGGATTTATTTATTTATTTATTTATTTATTTATTTATTTATTTATTTTTTGAGTTGGAGTATCACTCTGACATCCAGACTGAAGTGCAGTGGCTGCTCCTGGCCACCGCACCCTGACCTGCTGGGCTCAGGCGATCCTTCTGCCTCAGCCCTCCAAGTAACTGGAACTAAAGGCATGCACTACCACACCCGGCTAATTTTTTTTATTTATTGTACAGATGAGGTCTCACGAAGTTGCCCAGGCGGGTCTCAAACCCGTGGGCTCAGGTAATTCACTCACCTCAGCCTCCCAAGGAGTGGGATAATAGACTGAGTCACTGAGCCCGGTTATGTGGCGTAATTTCAACATTTGTGTTCTGTTGAAAATGATAGAACATTCCACCTGAAGGTAATGGAGGTTAACATCTGGCCAAGTCAAAAATGAGACAGAGGGATCCCAGCATAAACCATTGTAAACCAAGGTAACTACATGGTACCCATCTCTATGTCTCCTTGTGGTGTTTGAAACTGGTTCCTCTCAATGTCTGAGGATTCACCTGCAATGTTGTGCTCACCAACAGTTTTCTTCTTAAATTATTGAACAGTATTAAATTTACCTACTTTATAAATGCTTTCAAATTTGACTTTGTTTTTGTTTCTAGTATCTAGCACCTATGAAGTTTTTATAAATATTTGCATGCTGGTGTACGGGAATATGATTTTATACCTATCTGCAAAATATTCAGTAGTAGATTTCTAGGTTGTATATTAATGGGCACATTTAACTTCATGAGATGCTATTCATTGCTTTCCAGAGTATCTGCCTTATTTTGCATTTCCACTCAAAAATTGACATGCTCACCAATATAGGCGTTGTCAATATTTCTTTTTAATTTGAGTCAATTTCTAAAAAGTGTGCAGTGGCATTTTACGTGAGCTTTATATTAACTTATCTAATTGTAAATGGTGATGACATTCACTTGCATATATCCCTTGATGGAATGTCTGTATAAATTTTTGTCCATTTTATATGTGGAATCTTTCCTGTATTTTCTTCTGAAGAGTCTTACATACCTTGCATTATTTGTTATTGGTGGTTAACCCTTAAACTTATCATTCATTTTGTTGACAGTGACATTAGCAGAAAACAAATTAAGTTTAAGGAAGCTTAATTTTTACTTTACTTTTTAATTTTTACCTTAATATCTCACTTTCATGATTATTACTGAACTCTTTTTAATGGCATATCAGCAGCAGGAGTGTGGAGCAAAGCATATCCATGGTGGGCACAAGAGATACTGACATAAGCCTATTCTTCGGCTTTTCAACCCAGAGGAGGGCAGAGCTGGAAGAGATTTTCATCCTCCTCAACTGTGTTCTGACCCCATGGGGTGGTCACGTGTCTCGGGACTCTGTAGAGAAGTGAGTCCTTGATGAGGAGCCATGAGCTCATTTCAGGATGAAGGTTTTTATATCACAACATCCTCAGAGTTCTCATTGTTTGGATGCAGTCTAGTCAATGAGACACCCCTCCTATACAGGGTTTTATACTTGGGTGCTCATCCAGAGAACATGCAGCCTGTGGTTATTTGTCTGGGGCATTGGTGTAGAGAAAAATGCAGATCTCTCTCCCTTTTCCACTTCCAGAAATAGAAATATGTGCACGTGGGGTGTCAGGCAATAATCCTAAGTTTTTTGTGGGCTTCCCCTCCTATAAACCCTAGAGAGTGATTTCCCCAACCCCTCTGGTGTGTTGTTGCTATTTTTTATCTGTTTGTAAGTTGAGTCTCTTGTCTTCTCCATTTCTGTGATGTCAACTTATCACTCACTTTAAAGATCATACTTCATATAATTTAGAAGAGTTGGAGATTTTAAGAAAAGCTTCCTGGGTATTTCTCTGTTGAACTTGCCTGGTTCACACACACTGATTTGCACATTTCTCAAAATAAGTTGTTCCTTTTGCAATAGGTAAAATTTACTCAGAACAACACGTGAACCTCACTGTCTTTCTGTGATCTCTGCCCTTCATGTCTTTTATGGTTCCAGCTCCTTTCTCTTACACCAAATCCACTGAACACAGCCTGGGTATCCTCCTTGCCTGAACTAGAAACACTTAAGGAATATCCTAGTATGCATTGTACACAGTGATTCATTCTATCCCATCTCCCATAGATCACCATCCTTGTTACCTGATGCCAAAAGAAATAAAGTCTCGTTTAGTGTATTTAGTGATATTGATGATGATGGCAATGATTGTGATGGCATTCTTAGGAAAGTGACTCAGGTTCAAGGAGTTAACTGCAGATTAGTTTTTACTTCAGTTTTGTTTTCGATCAATCAGAGCACAGATTTCAAAAAATGTAGATGATGCTCTTCTGAGGGTTAGATGCTATTAAGTAAAAGAAAAAAATCTCCCTTGCTGGCTTCTTTGTGCACTTGTCCTTTATTGGGTGACTGTATTGTGTGAGTTCTGTGTATCTATGGTGCTTTGGTGGTACCCCCTGAAACCCATATAGAGGAAGGTTGGGGATCTACTTCTCAGGGACCAGGTCTTATTTCTGGCTGCTGACCTTTACACTGGATGGGAGCTCAATCAGTCCTCAGAGCTTAGCCTTGGATGCCCTCTCTGTGAATTCACCTTGGAAACTGGGCTTCATTCAAACCCAGTGACAGGGTCAGCTGAGGTTCTTTTCTTCTCAGACATTACAGGAGGAAAATTTAGTCAATTCTAATCAAAGTTTGATTTTATGATCCAGGTATTATGTTTCTAGGAATGTTCTTGCATGCCTTATGTCCTAACAAAATCACATTACAGGGAAGCTAATTTATATGACCTCTAACAGGTTCAATTTTTTGTTATTTTCCCTGATGACATCTCCAAGATTTGAGGTTATATTTGAAAAATAAAAATTAAACATTTGTCTCTAATTAAAGTTACAGTGGTATAAAAGAAAATTGTAACAGAAAAATTGTGATTTAATTATTGCAGGCATTTCTGATAATGGTGAGTCGTGTAATGGTGTTGAGGTGTGGTGGACAAACAGTTCTCCAGATTCTGAATCCACAATCAGATCTGCACAGCTGGAGTGCCACCAAATGGGAAACACCCTAATCTCTTAAACTATGTCAAGGTCTTTGCAGTCTCAGGTATATGCAGGGGCAGCTCCTTCCCCAGAGTCTGAAATGGGCAACTCACTGCTCTCCGTAGGGAGACAATAGGCAGTATGGACACAGTCCAGATGCACTCTATTCACTCTCTGTGTTCATGGAGGAAAAACATTGAAACTGGAAAATTTATGTTATTAGTCAATTTAAAAGTTACTAATGGGAAAAACAAAATTGTGCCAGGACATTGTGCAGAATTAGGAAATGATACAATTAGATTAAATCTAAATAATTCAGCTTGCACATTACAGTTTGCACATTAGCCTAATATGTTTTCCAAGAAAAGAGAGTAAAGCCTGTGTTTGGATATAAACTCACAGTGTGTGGACTCTGCAACAGCAACTCCACCCCTCCACCTACTTGAACACAATGCACCTGGGTCAGGTGCTGGCTGCTGCTCTCTGTGTCCTAATGCATGGCTCGTGTTGAATTCTCACATCCCGTGGTCCACTCAGAACATGACTGAAATCCACAGTGATCTGAGACAGAGTCATTGCTGGGAGTCCTTGGGTTCCATGAGAAGACACATAGACTTGAGGATTATTCAGTGATATTCTGCATATCCCTTGGATTACAGAGAAGCCTAGGGCATCTCTAGCCACCAATACCCCTCCCTCTTTTCTTCCTTCATGTACAGACCTCCATCAAGTGCTAACAACTCCCTCAACCTTATTTCACTCTCTATGCATTTCCTCTAAAAAGAACAGATGTATTGCTTTAAAAGTCCACACAAAACTAGGTCAGTCATGAAGATGGCATCTCAGAAGATCAATACCATCAACTATTTTAGCAAAATTACTTATAATATAACCCTGGTTTCAGTATCAAATATAAAATAACCATGGCAGTAATCAGTTTTATGTTTCAACTTGACAAGACTGTAGTCTCAATTATTCAAATAAAACTAACCCATCTGTTGCCATGAAGGTATATATTAAATGTTATAAAGCCGGACTCAGTGTCTCAGCCTGTAATCCCGTGATTTGGGAGGCCAAGGTGAGTGAATTGCCTGAGCCCACGGGTTCAAGACCCGCGTGGGCAACTTGGCGAGACCTCATCTCTAAAATAAATCAAAAAAATTAGCCGGGTGTGGTAGTATTCCCCTGTAGTTCTGGCTACCTGGAAGGCCAAGGCAGAAGGATCACTGGAGTCCAGCAGGTCGCGGCTGTGGTAGCTGGGAGTGGCCACTGCACTCCAGTCTGGGCGTCAGAGTGAGAGACTTCAACTCAAAAAAACTGCTTTGAAAACTGGTTATCAGTTTTCTCTAAGTCAATAATATTATCCTCAATAACCAAAAAGACAGAAGATGATGAAACTCTGCTGGAGACAGCAGTGTTAACTCCTGCCAGGAAAATCAGACGATCATTGCTGATGGCTAGCCCTATGAACCACAACGTGCTGACTCAGACCTCAGGTCATTTTCACTCAGAGCCCAAAGCACAATGGAGGTTCTATATTCAGCTCATCTCAATGTCAAGGATAAGAAAGGTCAAGCCATAATAGTGCTATAGCACAAGGTCGGTTCTACATCAGTTTACCACTTTGTGAAAACTTACTATTATGACCACAGTGACTGATTTCCACTTGTATTTCCCAACAGCAGACGGGATCCTGCAATGGTGAGAGAGAAGGTCCCTTTAACCTTCCCAGGCCCTGCAGGAGTCAAAGCATGAGCCATTAAGGCAAAAATTCTCGACCCTGAATTTTAGTTGAGAGAAACACATCCCTCACTTACAGGGAAAACAAGGAGAAAGGGTGTGAGTGAGAATATGGCATAGAAAGAAATAAAAATAATTAAAAGGAAAAAGGGACACAGGATCAGTTCTGAGTTGTGTGCACTGTTTTACAAAAGCAAGAGAATAGATGTGACATGGGTAAAGTTTTTGAGGACACTGGCCCTGATTCAGCATCCTTAAATCTGACCGCCAATGCCTATTCTGATTAGGAAATCTCACTGAGGTCTTTTCCCTGAGTCTCTTAGAAAACTCCCCCAAGGTCATCCGAGCTGCCTCAAGGTTCTTAACTTGATTACAACTGGAAGATGTGTTCAAGGTTGAAGCCACAGACTAATTTGGTGCAATGAGAATGTGTTCTTATTTTACAAAATAAAGAAACAGACAAAAACATTGTGTATTTTGAGAAGTCACATGTTACTACAGAATCGCAAATCCAGTCAGATTTCCAAGGAACAAATGGAGAGTTAGTCCAAAATTTGGCAGGAAACCAGCCTTCAAGTACTCTTAGCACCAGTTTCTGAAGTGAACTCAGTGCCAGGTAGCCCTGAGCCCATTGGTGGCTATTGATCCCTGTGGGAGAGTTGATATCTGGACTCTTGATAAAGTTACCTCACTATGTCTCTTGAAGATTAATACACAGTTGTGTCCTCGACTCTCAGACCGTTCATGTGTAGGTACAATGGGTTTTTAGCTTTGTCTCTGGAGATGGTAAATTGCCTCTCACAGATGCAGATTATTCTGTTGTGTGACTATTAGCTTTGTTTCTAATAAAAGCTATCCACTCCAGCACCTTCCCTGAAACCTGGTGCACCCTGTACATGTATTTCAGTGAATCCTGAGGCATCACAAGAGAGTCCCAGGGTCCACCCTCCAGGCTAGAATATGCCTACCCCTGACTCCACTTGCTGCATCTTGCATTGGACACCTGCAAATACAGAGATATCATGGTCAGAAACTGCCACAAATATACACACTTTCTCTCACTCACATCCACTCACACACTTGATATCTCTAGTGTCCATTAATCACCTTTTACAACAGGAACACGAAAAACCCAGTGTAGCCAAACTCCATGGTACATAATCAGAATTCAGTCCTGATCCCCCCCGAATGAGAACCTCTGGGAATTTCCAGGCTGATGCTTCTCTCCCCAAGTTTCAGGGTAAATGCTGGCCTGATTGTCTTGAGCAGAAGGAAAACTCTATTTACATGTCTCTTACTATATATACACTTTTTATCTTGTCCCTTGGTTAAACAGAATGCAGCATCTACTTGCATGAACTACTCACAAGGATGCCTTAAATTAGTAAACAATAGGAAGGAAGGAAGCAAGCAAGGAAGGAAGGAAGGACTCTGAGTAAGTTGGGTAGGGAGGGAACCACAGTCCTAGATAAGAAACGGCATCTCACCTGTTCTTTCTTATTCTAGAGAAGTAAAGTGGGATCCTGAACAAGAACCAGCCTGGGCTCTTGTGCAGAAGGCATACAAGTCTGTGTCTCTGTATTCTCTGTGAATAATAATGTGATTGTGTCTTCAGGATTCATGTTGGTCATTGTCAGGAACACCTGTTTGTTGATAGTAAACTTAAAGATAGTGAACCTGTTCTTCAGAGACAGGTTGTAGTACTTATCATCATCACACCATATGTATGCGAGTCAATTCATTGTCTTTCCTGGGACCTGGTGGATCCAGCTCATAACCTTTCCAAAAGAGCTCAGTGAGAACACTGAAAAGGTGCAGTGGACCAAATGAGGGATCACAACTGGCAGTCACCATTAGCAACAAAAATGTAACAGCCTAAAAGTGATCTTGTAAGGACAAACCTGCTAAGGTTAATGGTTTCTGTTGCTATGGGTACAGTCTACAGGGAAACTTTAAGTTCAGTCACCACCTAGGAGGCCTACACTCTCAAGAGATTGTCTACTCTGCAGCCAAAAGAGTTATTGGGAAACAGCTGCATCCACTTCTGAAGAGAGGAGAGAACACCAGGTCCAGAAATGGTGACCACTGTAGAGGCTTTAAAATGTAAAGAGCCCAACACAGCTCACTATCACCTCCAACAACTCCCAGGTAAATATTAAGATGCTAAAATCCAAATTTCTTAATTTACACAGGAATCAACAATTTGATCCTGGCTACCCATGTTGGAATCATATCAGAAGTTACTTACAAGATGGAATATTGTACAGTCATAAATAAGGACAAAATTATGAACTTCACAGCAACTTAGAAGGACTTAGAGTCTACAATACTGAGTGATCTACCACAGAAACAAGAACTGATTATCACATATTCTCACTCATAAACAGACTTGAACAATTATCATAATATTATAAGAAAAGGATTGGCAGCCGAGCTCGGTGGCTCAGTCTGCAATCCCGCACCTTTGGGAGGCTGAGGTGAGTGGATTGCCTGAGCCCGCGGATTCGAGACCCGCCTGGACAGCGAGAACTCATCTCTACAATAAATTAAAAAATCAGCTGCATGTGGTAGTGCATGCCAGTAATTCCGGCTACTCGGAAGGCTGAGGCGGAAGGATCGCTGGAGCCTAGCAGGCGAGGCTGTGGTGGCTGGAAGCAACCACTGCACTTCAATCTGGGTGACAGAGTGAAACTCCAACTCAAAAAAAAAAAAGAAAAGAAAAGGATTGGCAGTGGCAGAAAATTGCTGGGGATGGAGTCGGGATTGGAATTGTGAGAAAATGCCAGGGGAAACGAGAACACTTCATCAACAAAGGTACTTGAATAATGAACATTTGTATACCAAACCCTAAATTGTACCCCACAACTTAAAATAAAAATTGTTTCAAATACTGCTAAAAGGTTAATTTTTATTACAAATGTAAAAAGCTACCCATAAAAAAGTAAAAAAGAGAAAGAAACCAGAAAGGAAAAGGATCATATTTAAAAAGCTATTGATATAAAAGTATTTTTAATTAGGAAGGATATAAAGAAAATAACATAATTTTGTATAAAAAAGTATCTTGTATGTTACATTTTTGACCTACATAACAAACTGATTATTTCAAGAAGATAATTATAAGACAAAGGTAAAGGGTTCAAACATGTTATAAAATGGTAAAACTGCTACTCAGAGACCAAAATACAAGGCTCTTAATTAACAATCTCCAAAATAATTTCATGTCATATACAACAAAATGAGGGGGGTGTAAGAAGCAAATTCACTTAGCCCTCCTGCTGTCTTTGCCACAAAAAGCTAGTTTTAATTTAATTTTTTAAAAACTTTTCAAGATCTTTGAACTATCACTTTGGCTAAATAAGTAACTTTTACATTGGCTTGTAAATCTATTATGAAATTATACTTTAAAAACCTTTAATACTTAAACTATTCAGATTCTTAATTCAGTCTCTCTGGGGTGCGTTTAGCAACAAAAGCTTCAGGAAACAAACCCTCCTCTTGAACTGCCTGCAGACCAGGAAAATTGTTTTTGTGAACTTCTATTTTAAAAGTTAAATTGTTGGGCTCGGTGGCTCAGCCTGTAATCGCGTCTTTGGGAGGCTGAGGTGAGTGGATTGCCTGAGCCCACGGGTTCGAGACCTGCCTGGGCAGCGACACCTCATCTCTACAATAAATAAAAAAAATCAGTCGGGCATGGTAATTCCAGCATGGTAATTACGGGCATGCCTGTAATTCCGGCTACTTGGAAGGCTGAGGCAGAAGGATCGCCGGAGCCCAGCAGGTCGAGGCTGCGGTGGCCGGGAACGGCCACTGCACTCCAGTCTGGGTAACAGAGCGAGACTTCAATGCAAAAAAAAGTTAAAATTGTATTTCAAATATTATTCACCCAAAATAGTTTATAATCATCTTTCATGCTTTTCAGTGCCAAACTGCTAAAGAATTTACTATTTACTCCCAGGCATAAAGATTACTAATCCAACATAAAATGGGTAACAAGATAGTTTTTTTGTTTAGAGTATTACTGCATTGTTCAAGCAGGAAAGTGTGTTTAAACTTCAAGATGACTTTCCCTGTCAAAGGCAGAAGATCAACATCATTTCCTAACAAACCAAAACCAAAGGAAAAAATAATAAGTTCGTCTTTCAGCTCATAAATTTGTATATTAAATGCTCTGGAAAATCTCCTGCAAAAGTCTCTGTGTTCTAAAACAACAACAACAACAACAACAACAAAAACCTCCCTTTCTCTCAATTCTCCCTTAAACAGAAAAGTAATGTCAATCTCTGTAGTGGAGGTTACTAGCCTCCACCCTATTTAGCATATCAACCGTTGCAACGATATATTAGGCCTAAAATAAAAAGGGCAATTTTTACTCACCCATTCCACATGCTTTTTTTTTGTTTTTTTGTTTTTGTTTTTGAGTTGGAGTCTCACTCTGTCGCCCAGACTGGAGTGCAGTGGCCGCTCCCGGCCACCACAGCCTCGACCTGCTGGGCTCTGGTGATCCTTCCGCCTCAGCCTTCCAAGTAGCCGGAATTACAGGCACGCGCTACCACGCCCAGCTGATTTTTTTATTTATTGTAGAGATGAGGTCTCACTGCCCAGGCGGGTCTCGAACCCGTGGGCTCAGGCAATCCACTCATCTCAGCCTCCCAAAGGTGCGGGATTACAGGCTGAGCCACTGAGCCCGGCTGCTTTTTTTTTTTTTAATTGGAGTCTCATTAGGTCGCCCAGACTTGAGTGCAGTGGCCGCTCCCAGCCACCGCAGCCTCGTCTGCTGGGTTCTGGAAATCCTTCTGCCTCAGCCTTCTTAGTAGCCAGAATTACAGGCATGCGCCACCACGCCCGGCTGATTTTTTGATTTATTGTAGAGATGAGATCTCACTACCCAGGCGGGTCTCAAACCCGCGGGCTCAAGCAATCCATTCACCTCAGCCTCCCAAAGGCGCGGGATTACAGGCTGAGCCACTGAGCCCGGCTTTTGCTACATGTTTTATATTACCTTATTATTATTTCCTAATTTTTTAAATTGTACCTGTTGTTTTAATACCATGTTATGTTTGCAATGAATTACCATGTGACAACTGAAAAATGGAATTTGATTTTGGGGGATGGTCTCCTACTTATTTGCAATGTCTCTCTCACAAACAGCACGTTTGTGATGAGAAATCTGATTTGAATTTGAGTAACTAAAGTGCAGTACCAATAAAATATTTTCTCTGTGAAGAAGAAAAATTGTATTGACCAGTTCTCTCTATAATTCCTTCAAATAATAAATAGAAAAGTATCTACTGAAGATTTCCACGAGTTCAGTTAGTTTGACATTTAGAAATAATATTCTCTTCATCAGTCTCAGAGTTTGAATGTAAAGGCAATTGTAAAACTCTTATTTTATGGCTGTCAAACGAATGTCAGGGGTCACTTGCTTAGCCACTGTTGATCATACAGGATCTCTGACAGTTCAGGTTAGTGCCTCTCAACAGAGAGAGGGAGCTGCCCATGGCTGTACTCAGACTCCTTGGCAATGAGAATGTGGCACAAATTCAGAAGAAAGTCATGGGGAAAACTGCCTTGCTTTACCATTTCCTTTTGATAATGATTCTCTCTCTCTCTCTTTTTAACCAAAGAGCTCTCCAGGTTTAACAAGTTCAGGACTTTGAGAGAATAACATAGGTAAATCTCCACAAAAACTTAACAAGAAAAACCTCTTTGTTAAATATATTCTATAAAGCTAGGAAAATTATTTAAAGCAAAATGGAATATGAAACTATCTCAGAGGTAATAATGAATTTTCACTTTGAAACTTATCTGGGAAGAGACATACACACGCACACACATACATATTTTAGTACCATCAACTAGTGTTTTGTAATTAATTATTCTCATGCCTATGAAAAAAATCTCATTTATTTTCAGCATGTGTTTTAAAATTTAGCCAGAGTTGTGTAAGATATATTTTAAGCTCCAATTTTTATGAGGATAAAAGATTTAAGTCCACATGCACACTCTGAAAAGAAACTACTAACTTTTATTTATTCTATTGAACAATAAAAGAGGAACATCAG
The DNA here is from genome assembly GCF_000164805.1 of Carlito syrichta. Taxonomy (NCBI): domain Eukaryota; kingdom Metazoa; phylum Chordata; class Mammalia; order Primates; family Tarsiidae; genus Carlito; species Carlito syrichta. The sequence goes on along the minus strand of NW_007247729.1, from coordinate 245,878 downwards.
TTTTCATATAATCTTTCTTAAAATTTATTTACAATATTTAAAATGTTTTTAAGTTTTAGAAACACAAAGTCATGTAATCATTTTTTTATGTATAATAAACCAAAGAAAAATTTTGGTTTAAGAACTCTATGATGGTTATAAAATTAAAATGATTTAAAGAAAGTTATAATCCATTTAAGCATAGAGTCAGCCATGACTTCTAGTTTCATGGCTGTATTTTAGGCAATAAAAAAGCTATTTGCTTTATAATTGACCAATAAACCTTCTGTTATCTCTAATGAGATACTAGAATTTCTTTTGTTTTTAATCAAAACTATGACAAACAAGCTTTACTCTATCTTCCATTAGACGTTGTAGTTACTGGGGTGTATTTTCTTTTCATTTTTTCTTAATATTACTATTATTTTATGGCAGTTTCAACATAGTTAAACAGTAAAGACCATCATAATTTTGTACTTTGGCTAAGACAGTAATGAAATGGTAAGTTTTAAAAGTGACCTTGTAGCCAGGCTCGGTGGCTCAACCTGTAATCCCACGTCTTTGGGAGGCTGAAGTGAGTGGATTGCCTGAGCCCATGGGTTCGAGACCCGCCTGAGCAGCAAGACCTCATCTCTACAATAAATAAAAAAATCAGACAGGCATGGTAGCATGCGCCTATAATTCCAGCTAATTGCAAGGCTGAGGCGGAAGGATCGCCGGAGCCCAGCAGGTCGAGGCTGCGGTGGCCGGGAGCAGGAGAGTGAGACTCCAACTCACCAAAAAAAAACAAAACAAAGAAAGAAATTAACTTGGAAGTGTGCTTCTATTTATTAATTACTTTTGTCCTTGAAGCTAACATTGTACCCATATACACAATTTTACTTCCTCAGGCTATTTCAGGTACTCTGCAGGACTCTATGCTGCTCATTAAGGAATTTAGGAAGAGAAGCAAGGGGCTTTAAAAAAGATCAAGTTAAAAATGCTCTAGATAAATAGGAAACATAGCTAGCTGTGATGTTCAACAGACCCAGATATAATCAGGATATGAATGTTCTATGCTTTGGTTACCCAGGATCCTCAATTCTTTTTATGTTTTAATTCTTTTAGGAGCAACACTTTGCACGACAACTGAAACATTTACTTTTATATATTATCACATATTTAATTCAGAGACAGTTTTATTAGAAATCAGTTAATGCCAGCTTGAATAACAATGGCTCTCTGAGGTTTCTAGTTCTATCTCAATCATATCTCTAATATTTCGGACGGAAGGGTGTAGAATCACTGGCCAAAGACCGGGCCTTACTTTGGCTCTATCATATTCATCTCCATATTATCCATGCTGAACCCTGACCGGGTAAAACTTTTTTGTCATAAGCACCTCAAGCAAAGCTATCAATAATTATGCTATGGTGTTTACAAAGTACAAATGGAATAGATTCAACAAGCCATCACAAAGATTATGATAGAAATACATATTATTTCTTTCATCTGAACTGTCCTTTTTACTGCTTCTAAATTCGTTTTTTTCAGCACTGTTTATTTCAGAATTGAAGTCTGATTATCCCCAATAACTGATGATGCTTAAAGAAGTTCTTTTATCAAAATCCTGAGTAGCTGTGATTTTTACATTTGCTGACTCTTACATTTGGCATTATCCAGACTAATGATCAAAATATTCCAAAATAGCTCAACTGTATTCAAGTATTTTCAGCAATTTCTATTTAAGGGCAGCATGCTCAGCCATAATTCCTTCACTATTACATTTTTGTTGATTATTATTTATTTATTTATTAATATATTTTTCACTTTTAATTTTTCTATTTTAATGATGTGGAGTACAATTCAGGATTAGGTATACAAATGTTCATTATACAGGTACCCTTGTTGAGGAGGTGTGTGCCCCTCCCTTCCCTGGAAGTTTCACAAAATTGTCAATCACACCCCACCTCTCCTGGAAGTTTCCCACTACTGCCAATCCCTTTCTTAGAGTATTATGATAATTATTCAATATCCACTGATAATTGAGAAATATAGTACTCTGATATTTGTTTCTTAGATAGATTACAGATTATGTTAGACTCTAAATCCATCTGTGTTACTACAAAGTCCATATGTTTGACCTTTATGGTTACTTTTTATTACATTGTGTATATGTACCATTTTTATATCCAGTCCTGCTTTGATAGAAAACATGCTTGGTTCCATGTTTTTGCTATTGTGAACAGAGTTGCAACAAGCATGCCTGTGCAGCTATCTTTGTGGTAGAAAGTCTTGTCTTCCTCCGAGTATATTCCTAATAGGGAGATTGTTGGGTCATATGGAAGGTCAATTTCTAGTTCTTTGAGAAATTGCCACAGTGTCTTGCAAAGAAGTTGCACTAGTTTGCATCCTACCAGCAGTGTAAAAGTGTTCCTTTTACTTCACATCCTCTTCAGCATCACTGGTTGTTTTATTAATGATGGCCATTCTTCCTGGGATTAGGTGGTATCTTGATGTGGTTTTGATTTCCATTTCTCTGAGGATTAGTGAGGCTGAGCACTTTTTCATATGTCTGTTGGATGCCCTTAAATGATCTTTTGAGAAGGATCTATTCATGTCTTTCGCCCACTTTAATGGGACTGTTTCTTTTCCCCTTTCAGCATGTCTGAATTCTTTGTAGATAGAAGATGAGGCCTTTCTCAGATATAAATTTGTCTTTTTTAAACTTGTCATTTTGTAAATACTTGCTTTGAGTTTTTCAATAAGAAAGAATGTGTAAAAATTGTTTTAAATTATACAGCTACTGTCTACATGAGGAACCTGAGCTCCAAAGTGACCTGGCAAGTGTTAAACAGCTGGTTATAACCCTGAACGTTTAACTCATTTTCACTCCAAAATTCTATTACTCCAAAATAAATGTCATTGAAGGAATAACAAATATTTTATTATTCCTTGGGTTGTGTTTCCATTATTTTGATAGTTTCTTTTGCTTTGCAGAAGCTTGTCACTTTGAGGAGGTCCCACTGGTCTAACTTATCTCTTATGGCATGGACACTTAGAATTTTGATCAGAAATTGGTTGCCAGTTCCAATATCCCTAAGAATGTTTTCTGCATTTTCTAAGAGTCTTACAGCTTGATGTTTTACATTGAATTCTTGGATCCACTTACAGTTAATTTGTGTGAACGGTGATAGGTAGGGGTCTTGTGTTAGTCTTCTGCATGTGATAAACCAGTTTTCCCAGCACCATTTACTGGATAGGTTTCACTCTCTCTGGTGGTTTTTGTTAGAGGCTTTTTCAAAGATGAGTTGGTTGAGAAATTGAGGCTTTGCTTCTGGAATCTCTATACAGGCCCATTGGTCGATATGACTGTTCTAGCACCAATACTAGGCTGTTTTGATTATTGTAGCCTTATAGTAAAGTTTGATATCTTGAAGTGTGATACCTCCTGCTTTGTTTCTTTTGTTAAAGATTGTTTTGGCTATTCGTGGTCGTTTATGTTTCCATATCAAATTTCTGTATTATCATTTTCAGGTCAGATAAGAATGATGTTGGTAATTTCATGGATATTGTGAGGAATCTGTAGATTGCCTTTGGTAGAATGGACATCTTAACAGTGTTTATTCTTCCTAGCCAAGAGCATGAAAAATATTTCCATTTGTTGGTGTCTTCTTAGATATCTTTGAGCATTACTTTGGAATTCTCATTGTAAAGTTCTTTCACGTCTCTGGTTAAGAAGATGCCAAGGTATTTTATTTATTTGTAACTATTATAAAAGGGATTATACTTTTTATTTGGTTCTCTGCTAACTTGTTGCTGATGTGTAAGAATGGAGCTGTCTTATGCACATTTACTTTGTACCCTGAGACTTTGCCAGTCTTTTATTAGTGCAAGCAGGTTTTTAACAGATCCTCTTGGATTTTCAAGATTAAGGATCATATTGTCAACAAAGAGGAATAAATTAACTTCCTATTTTCCTATTTTGATAACTCTGATTTCATTCTCTTGTCTAATTTCTCTAGCTAGGACTTCCACCGCAGTGTTAAACAATAGGAATGAGAGCGGCCAACCTTGTCTTGTTCCAGTGTTCAAGGGAAATGTTTCCTGTTTCTGTCCATTTGCAAATATGCTACCTGCAGGTTTATCATAGATTGAGCTTACTATTGAGGTATGTTACTTCTATACCACGTTGTTTGAGATGATTTTATCAAGAAGGAATACTGGATTTTATCAAAAGCCTTTTGGGCATTTAATTATATAATCATGTGGTCCTTGTTTTTACATCTGTTGATGTATTTAATGACAATTATGGTCTTGTAAATGTTGAACAAGCCCTGCATCCTGGTGATGAAGACTACATGGTCATGGTAAACAATTTTTGAGATGGGTTTTTTGATGCAAATTTCTAGATTCTTGTTGAGAATCTTTGCATGTATGCTCATAAGGGCTATCAGTCTGTAGTTCTGTTTTTTGTTGGATCTTTAACTGGTTTGATATCAGTGTGACATTAGCTTCATAAATGATTTTTGGAGAATTCCATCTTTCTTTCTTACCTGGATGCTTATTCTTTTATTTTTTAATTTTTAAGTTTTGTATTTGAAAATTGTGGGGAACAACTCGGGGTTAGCTATACAAATGTTCATTCTGCAGGTGCCCTTGTTGATGAGGTGTGCCACCCCTTCCTCAGGCAATTTCCCACTACTGTCAATTTCCACTTTCTGCCTCTCCACACTCCCACAGTTTCCTACTGCTCTGAATCCTTTTCTTATGGTATTATGAGTGTTGTTCAAAGTCGACTTTTGAATGAGCACATGTGATACTGAGTTATTTGTATCTATAAAAGATCACTTAATATTATAGACTCTCAGTCCATACAGGTTGTTGTGAAGTTTGTGATTTTGTTATTCTTTATGACTGCATAATATTCCATTGTGTATATGTACCACATTTTTAAAATCCAGGCCTCTTTTGAAGGGCAGCACGTTTGGTTCCATGATTCTGCTATTGTGAACAATGTTGCAAATTGAATACAACAAAAACACATCTCAAGGATCATCCACCATGACCAATTGTGGTTAATTCCTGGGATGCAGAGTGAGTTCAATATTTGCAAGTCCATAAATTTAATTCGGCACACAAACAGATCTAAAACCAAGAACTACACGATTAAATCATTAGATGCAGAAAAAAAAACATGATAACATAGGTATGGAAGGAAAATTTCTCAAAACAGTAAGAACTGTATGATATCAACCCACAGCCAACATTTTGGTCAGTGGGCAGAAATTGGAAGCATTGAGAATGAGAATTAGACAAGGATGCCCATCGTTAACCCTCCTGTTTTACATAGCATTGGAAGTGCTAGTTAGAGCAATCAGGCAAGATAATAAAATAAACCGTATACAAGTAAGAAAAGAGGAAGTCAAGTTATTCCTTTTAGTGGACAATATGATTTTACATTTTAAAATCTGCCAAAAACTTCCTTGCACTGCTAATATACTTTGTTCAAGTTTTAGTGTACAAAAGTCATGTGCAGAAGATAGAAAAAGATGAGGGAGACCCCTGTCTTTAGCATTCACCCGGAAAGTGGATGCTAGTTATGCCTTCATGAACACAGTCCTCTTTAAGGGAAATCCTTTATCAAACCCAAGGTCTTCTCCGTGGGCACGACATGTCCTGAAGAAGCTTATCAGGGAAGCATGTTTGGTCAAGGATCTAGGATGACTTTGCCAAAAGGATCCATACTTTGCTCATCTTGAAGATATTTATATAACAACCATACACCCAGGGTCATCTAAATTGTAACGCACCCATTCAATTATTTTGGAACCTCAGGTAAATGTAATAATTACACTGAAAACAGTGAAAACTGTATGCAATCTACTGTTTTCCATTGCTTAGAAAATTATTAGACATAATTACTGGGAAATCTCACATTCCAGGATGCAGGTATTGAACTAAACACCAGAGAACAATCCTTTCAAGACACAGTAAGACTTGGGATTGTGTCTCAGACCTCTGAGAAAGTAGTGGGGCATTTCTCCATCCTCCCCCACGTGTGACCCTGGGAATGTGACCTGATACGTTTATGCATCTGTCTAAAAACTTGTGGATTGTGGATGGTGGTGCCAGCTTCATACATAAACTCTATAATAGAATGTCAGCACTGGTGAATAGCCTCTTCACTAATACTAGTACCATTAACTTCCCAGAGAATGTCAGAAGACCTCTGTGATCACTCCTCAAGTCTTGCCCTGCCAGTCACATCTGTGATTTGGCACAGGTAAATGATGTTCATGCTTAGTGTCCTGATACCTATATTAACCAATTCATATTAATCTCTATCAGAAAGGCCCTTTTCTATGTGGACTGATTTCATACACATCCAATTGTTTTAAAAATAATCCTAATAAGCAGGTGTTTAGACAATTAGTCGTCCCTCCTCTGCGTGTCCTCTGCTACTCATCGATATGAAGAACCCTAGAACTCTCAAGACCCTGACTGTTGCTCTTCAGGTAACTGTGATCTCAGACTCCCAATCAAGATCCTGAGCAACTTCTCCTTTGCAAGTAAGTTTCCTCCTCAGTCCTATTACCTGAAATTCCTGTAACTCACCATAGATCTCAAAAAGTGTTTCAATATCCTTATGACTTGTCAGATATTATTTACATATGCATTTTTGAGTTAGTATTTCAATTTTTGCATAAAAAGAAACTGGGGTTCTGAAAGAGGTTGAACTGAATCAGTATATCAGTCAGAGGAATAATGTCATCTTTATGATAGTAAGTCTACTGATCCATGAACACCTGATTATACAAGTCATTTCCATTAATTTAAGATTCATATTTTTAGCAATATTTTATAATTTTCAATAAAGTCTTTTCCTTATTTGTAAAATTGATCCCTAAGACTAGTATATTTTTATTATTATTAAAAATTACTATTTTTGATAATACTTGAATAAAACATATCATTTTCAGGTTATTTCTACTGTATTGTACAGAAAATATAACTGAATTTGATGGGTTTACATTGCATTTTTAATACATTTTTAATAAGTATAGAGTTTAGATAGGGTAATATTTCCAAATTTATTCATCTTCCCAATTCATTTTGCTTTTTATACATCATCTGAAATTCCATAAATGTTTTAGAAAGAAGTGGTATGCCTATTACATCAAATAATCATGCTACAATTTGTTTAGACTTGTGTTGAATCAATAGGTGACTAATGGATGAGACATCATACTTATACTGAGATTTCTGATCAATGATCATAGCTTCTCTTGACATTTATTTTGTTTTACCTTTTTAATTTCTACATAACTATCTTGTAGTTTTTATTGTCAAGGTCTCACACTACAAGTGCACCAGTTTTGTAGGTAAACATTTTGGCTTATTATTTTTGTCATAATAGAGATCAGTCACCATGGATTTATATGAATTGCCTTTGTAAGAGGGTGTAAGAAAATACTTAGATAATCTCATCTTCTGTTAGGTTTTTCAAAACACAATTCAAGAAGGAGAATATATTATACAGGGCTCTTCATGAAGACAGTACCTATATATAGAAATATAGATAGATGATAGAGAGATAGGTAGATGATAATTTGATGATAGAAAGACAGATAGATTATATAGATATATGTATGATAGTATTGATAGATAATAGATAAATAATAGATACATAATAAATGTTTGATATATAGAGATACATAAGATAGATACATTAGATAGAGGATTGGTAGATGAAAAATAGATACATAGGTAGATAGATAATAGAAATAGATAGATAGAGAGAGGTAAATCCCTTAGGAAAATTAACAAATGTGATGATGGACTTTGAGAAGTCCCAGGATAGACCATCTGCAAGGTGGAGAACCAGATAATTCCATATCATGATTCTGACCCTGTCACAAGGCTGTAGATCCATGGAATATCATGATATAAATCTCAGTCTGCGGCAAAGGTCTGGAAACCCAGAACAAAACTTGTACAATCCTGGAGTCCAATGGCCACAGAAACTCAAGTTCTGATATCTAAGAACAGATGAGTGTTTTAGCTTCATGGGTGTGCGAGATTTTTACTTTCCTCTGCCTTTGTCTTCTATCCAAGTCCAAGCTGACTGAATTGTGCCCCTCTCCCCCCCACTGAGGGTAAATCCTTCCCCACTCAGTTCACTGACTAACAGGACAATCTCCTCTGGAAACAGCTGCACTGATACTTGCAGGAATAATGCTTTGCCAACTCAGCAGGTATTCTTTTTTTTTGAGTTGGAATCTCACTGTCACCCAGACTGGAGTGCAGTGGCCGCTCCTGGCCACGGCTGCCTCAACCTGCTGAGCTCTGGTGATCCTTCCACTTCAGCCTTCGAAGTAGCTGGAATTACAGGTGCATGCTACCATGCCCAGCTATTTTTTTTTAATTTATTTATTGTGGATATGAGGTTTCACTGCCCAGGTGCATCTCGAACATGTGGGAGCAGGCAATCCACTCACCTCAGCCTCCCAAAGGTGCAGGATTACAGGCTGAACCACCGAGGCTGGCTCAGCAGGTATTTCTTAATACAATCAAGTAGAGATTTAAAATTCCATTACTGGAACTCTGCTTTGAATTGAATACCTTAGGAAGGTGGGAGAAAACCAAGGGTCTTATTTGGTAAAAAAATCAGTAAAGATACTTAATAATCAATAAAGCAATTTTCTTCTTTTATTACTTCTCCAGTTATTGTTTTCTGTCATAAAACCGGGTATCCAGGTTTCCCCAGCCACTGCCTCAGCTTAGCATGGACGCCTTCTCCCTCAGGTTTTATGACACTCTCAGGATGTGAGATTTCACACTGTTTGTCTCACATAGTAATACATGACCGTGAACTCAGCACTCAGATTGCTCAACTCCATTTAGGTTGTGCTTGTGCTTCCCTGGAACATCTATTGGTGTCTTGCGCCACCTGTATTCATGTTTACTAATCCAATTCACTTAAGGCCTTGCACAGGGGTCTGTTGCAACCAACTCATAGCATAGCTAGGGGAGGTATATCCAGTAGTCTCACAGGAGACCTTCCCTGAGGACCCAAGCTTCTTCATCTCAAATCCAGACTGTACCAGGGGGACCTGGGACACCTGTGTAAAGGAGGAAGAAGTGGATTAAATCTCCCTCAACTGGCCCTTGTTATGACCTCAAAACCTTACCTGCTGCTGCCACCAAGAAAAGAATCATCCAGGTCTAGTCCATGGTGAGGGAACTGTGTTCTAGGGGCTTCTCTGTAGCAGGGGTGCATTGTTGTGGGGTGATACTCTCAGAATATAAACATATTGATATTTAACTCAGTAGAACTTGTATTATTTGCATATTCCTGAGCCAGAATATTTTAGAGTACTTGACATGTTCATGAATAAATAAAAGAAGCTAAATGACACATGACTATGAAAAATTGGAATGCTAAGTTTCAAGACCTAGTCCTGTTTGAGGATAGAGTCCCCTATACATGCTGAACTCTGGGAGGATTGAGCCCATCCCACTGCAGAAGAATTCTTCCCAGGACATATTCCTCAATTTAAGCTCTCATTTGAATGCATCAGGGGGCAGAACTTAAGTGGAGACGGATCTTAAGATGGTGACAGACAGGTCAGACTCGAAGAGTCTCCATAGAGGCAAGTTTTCATAAAGACTCTGTGAGTGAGTGGGCAGGGGCTGGTGGGAGTGTGAAAATCCTTTTGAGAGGATACCACTTGCATGCACTCAGATTTACCCTCTGAGGTCGACTGCAAGCCCCCACACCCCTGAGACTGGAGAACGGCTGACAAGATCACATGGAGAATCATCGAGTACTCACGGGAATGCACCTGAGAAAAGACTGCTGAACACAGCTGATTCCCATCACTTGTACCTGGCCCACACCATAATCTGTCATAATGGAATGACTGGAACCCTGGGTCTGATCAGTAGAGAGAGAGGATTGGAAATGCCAAAGAGGAGTCCATGCCTAGTTTGGAGCTGCACACCACAGTCATTTTCTTTTACCCAGAGTTTTGCAGAGAGTTACATTGCTCCTCCCACCTCTTAAAGTTCGTTAGCAATTTGTCACTGCTGTTAGTCAAATTAATTTACCTGGCCTTCAGGCAATTCAGAATAGGGTGGGTAGGTGTGGTGCCTGGAGTTTGTTTCTTATCTCACCCTAGAGAGACTGAATGGAGAACTTGAAGAGTTTAAGTGTTATTATTATTATTATTTTGAGTTGGAGTCTCACTCTGTCACCCAGACTGGAGTGCAGTGGCCCCTCCCGGCCACCGCAGCCTCGACCTGCTGGGCTCCGGGGATCCTTCCTCCTCAGCTTTCTGAGTAGCCAGAATTACAGGCGCATGCTACCACGCCCAGCTAATTTTTTGATTTATTGTAGAGATGAGGTCTCGCCTGCCCATGCAGGTCTCGAATCCGTGGGCTCAGGCAATCCACTCACCTCAGCCTCCCAAAGGCATGGGATTACAGGCTGAGCCACCGAGCCCAGCTAAGTATTAATTTTTTTAAAGCATAATGTTACAACACAAAATCACAGTAATTATTGTAAAAGTTACTTATTTAGCTACAGTGATAATTCAAAGATTTTGCAAAGAAAAAAAAAATCCTCCCTTTTTTGTAACAAAGGCAGTGGGGGAGAAAAAAATCTCACTCTTTTGTATCAAAGACAGTAGGGGAGGCATACTTGAATTTTGTCTCTTTCTTCCCCTCTCTGTTGTTTAAAGGAGAAAATTCTTTGGAGATCGTTAATCAAGAAGCTCATAATTTGATCTTTGAGTAGCATGTTGGACTAGCATTAGTGTACTTGATATTAATTAAAAATTTGTAGAACATTTTTTGTAGTCTCGAGTGTTTATAGAATTCCTTTCACTTCTTTTCAGAAACTTTCACCTACCATGTTTGACATATTCATGCAATTTTTGACATACTTGAACCTTCTATTTTAGTTCTATACTTTCACTAAATAACCAGTTATTCTATTATAGAACAAAAATGTACCATACAAGATTCTTCCCTGTACAAAATTAATTCTCTTTCCTTTATCGTTTTTTTACTAGAAACATACCTTATATCAACAACTTTCTTTACATTTTTCCTATGCTCAGAGCTCTAACCAAAGCAATAGGTTTATATGCAATGGAAGGGCTTGGATAGAATCCAATGTAGAACTGTCAAGGGAATCCAAAGCTAAACAAAAGGCACCCAAAAGGCAGTAGTGATGGCTCATGGTAAAGAATAATACAAGTTCCAATTTTGGTCATAGTTTCCCTTCCCAATAATGGAGCTGGATACGTGGGTATAACAAGGAAGGAGTGTTGAAATATTTTATGGCCCAGAACATATGGAAGTAATGGCATAGTGAGGGGTCTGGATATAATTCCCTGTACCCCCACAACCAAAAGGGGTGAAGGAAGGATTGAACTGGGAAATTCAAGTAGAGCCGAGCATAAATCCCCTGTACCAATAATGAATCATATAACTCTGCAAGCTACTGATATTTTCACCCTAGGCTTGGTTGGTTAATAGTTTGTTCTGAAGATATTGGGGCTACCAAGCCAGGGGTGAGTCAATCTGACTGGAGGAAGTCCAAGAGATACCCTTCCGAGATCATGCAAGGTGCCTGGTATCTCTTATTTGCAGCAAGCCTCTGGGCCATGTGTTCTCCTCCAGCTAGGCAAGTGAGGCGATCATGAGCCCAATGTCCATGCTGTTTGTATTTGGGACAGTGTTTTACGGGTGGCAGGGCTTGACAGTCTTTGGTCATATGTCCACATTGATGACATTGGAAACAAACCTGGGAAGGGGGATGTGTACCCCTTCTGCCATTGACTGTCTGAGGTGGAAGACTATCAGTGGTGGCTCTCCCTGCTAAAATGGCAGATAAAAGCTGAAACCCTTCCTCCCTATGTTTGTAGTCCTGCATTCTTTCCTCCTCTTGGTTGTTAAAGACTTTAAAGACCATGTCCAATAGTTCTAATTGAGGGGTCTGTGGGCCCTTTTCTAATTTTTTGGAGTATGTGCCTAATGTCCAGTGCTGACTGAGAGATAAAATATAGAGCCAAAAGAGCATGTCCCTCCTGAGAGTTGAAATCAATATTAGTAAACTGCTGCAATGTCTCAGAGAGGTGACTTAGAAACATTGTTGGATTTTTATGTGGTCTTTAATAAAAGCTCTTTTATTTTGTCTTAGTCTGTTTAATAACACCTTTTTTGTAGTTAGTTAGCAGGATTAACTTTTATCATTCCTTTACTTTCTTCTGGAAGAAGGCTGATATAGTCCCAGTTTAGATACATTTTGAGAGAAATTTATCATAAGAAAACAACAAATAATAATTTTTAATATCTTTTTGTCCCAGCCACCCCCTTGAGAAGAAACCTATTAAGCCATGTGGAAACTTGAATGGAATTTCCAAGTACACATGGGGGTGGTGACTTGTTGCAGATAGTAGGGCTGCCACCAGGAGGTTATTAAGCAGTGGGGAGAAAGGGGTTGAGTAGTCTGGAGGCTCAGGTTAGGTGCCATGGTTTTGGGCACCAGCCCTTACTCCAAAGACAAAAGAGAAAAGCTGGAGACTGGGGTCAGATGCCATGGTCTTTGGCACTTGCCCCTACTTCCAATTTTAAAGAGAAATACTAAAGGCCAGGGTTAGGTGTCATGGCCGTAGACACCAACCCTTCCTTCACAGATAAAGGTGGACAGCTGTCGGTGACCAGCATTGACCAAGGGTGGGTTAGGACCCGCACCAGAGAATCTGGACGGCGAGAAGAGACTACTCAGAGGCAGCTCTTCTGGGAACAGTGGGATCAGAACTGAAGCCAAATTTTATTCTGACTCCTTCCAACTTATATACCATTTTCTATACCCTCCAGCAGTGTGATAATCACTTACTGGGGGCGTACAAGTTCCGTGCCTTACAAACTATGCATCACAAGACCACCACGAGTTCTGCAATTTCCAAGCAAACAATTTGAATTCCATGATGCCTGTCGTGCTTTACAAAACTCACATTAAGGTCACAGGTGCACAATTTCAATACAGATAGTTCAAAATGTTTTCCATAATGTTCAATGAATCATTCATATTATACTCTTTGTTCTATACCCTGATTCATACAAAAAACTTTTCTAAGTTAACTCTAGGTTCAATCCAAGTTCACTGACTCCCAATCTTTTTAACGATTAATATTATCAACTTAACACTATACTATAATCTATAAGTTTAGTTAAATGACTTAACTGTCGGTTATACTATTAACCTATTATGATTTAACGTAATGCCTTATAACTCAGTTAAAACTTATTCTTAAACTACCAAACTTTACTATAATTCATATGAGTTTCATATGTCTAAACTTTAATTTTTATATAATCTAGTTATTGACCTTTAATACTATGCTATATCCTACTAAGCTAATACCTCATCATTAATTCTCTCATAAATCGTATAGTAACTATTACACTTGAATAATGTAGCAAAAGGAAACAAAACAGCAAGCGTAAATTTACGCAACTATGAGTGTATGTGTATATATTTTATCCGAACAAGTCTACTCTAAAAATCAAATAGTAGCTGTCACACTCTTAAACAAGGAAATGCAGGGCTGCCAAGATGGCGGCCATGGGCTGAAGCAGACAGAGTTTCGGTAATTAATGAAACAAAAGAAAACGTTCTGCCTGGCTAGGGGCAGGGTGACAAAACTATCATGGTAATTTAGTTTCTAATCTTAGCCCTAGGGGAAACAGCTTTCCAAAGCTGACTACCCCGTCTACCAGGAAATAGAAGTTAAAAATATCTAGAAAGAAGTAAAACTTAGAAAGACAGAGAGAAATAATTCTGCTATGCACTTTCCATCAGGTGTACTGAGATTTACTTATAAGTTTTACTGCCATGTATGCACACTGGTCACTAATCACACACCAATATTATAGGTATAAGTGATATCCTATGTCAGAGGCGATCTTCCAGATGGGCCTTTACAGGCCTCAGCCATCTATAAATGTTGGCTCCCAACAGACAGCAACAAGAGAAATTGACAGAGAGTGGAGTAGTAAAAGTAGACCACAAGAGAGACAGGAGAAGTTAAACCAGCTGGGTTAAACTTTGAGTTGATAGTTGGAAAGCAAGAATCGGAGTTGTACTACTGGTGAGCCTATGGGCAATGGGGTCTGAGGAGCCAATACAAAAACGCAACAGGAAGAATGAATATCTGGGTGGCAAGCAAACTCATATAAGTCATGAATATATGGGATTTCAAGGTAATTGTTCTTTTTCCTTAAGTACAAATTAAACTGCAAAAGGGTGTTAGGGGCTAGGGAGCTGTCTTCTGGTGAGGTTTCAACATCCGCCAGCATATATTGTGGCCTAGTAGTGTTGCAGTAAAATACTAAGCGCTTTGGGTGAATATCCTCACTGAGTTTTAAAACTTTATGATGTTTAAAAAGGCATGCCAGTGGTGTATCTTTCTTTTTACAAATGATCGAGAGTTCCCCGTGATTACTGTAAAAGGAAACAGGGGTACTATTGGAATGAGCTCTTGGCATCATGGATTTGTTTCTGGGCCTTATCCTATCCAGATCCCCTCCCAGGAGTTTCCAACAGGTTTAAAGGAATCAGTGCAGAGGATGTCAGTCAGCAGGTAGAGAGCATTCTCCCATCCCTGTCGCCACTGGAGCTTGTCAGATGCATGCTCCACCAAGTCTGGGGCCTGGTACCAGGACTTTGAGCAACTAGTTCCCCGGCCCTTTATAGGAGTCTCTCAAGACTGAAATCAGAAAACAGAGAGACCCAGAAAGTCATCCAAACAAAGAGAGGTCCAAGAGCATTCAAATATGTGTGTGTGGTTGAGAAAAGGGGATGATTCACCAAAGGTGCAGAAAGAAGTACCATAGCTGTTGGAGTTTCAAGGTCCTTCTTGGAATTACTTCACCAGTCAGAAAGGAAAAGAGTAAAGAAAACCAAGCACTGTGTCTCCCTCACTTATGGGCACTGGTGATCCAAACTTTCCTTCAGAGACCTTCTTGCTTCCCTAGGTAGTAGCCTTAGGCAGAGACTGTCAGTTGTCCTCTGAGACCCAGCCCAGTCCACAGGGAATCTCAGAAATCTTGACTAGAAGGAAGTAAAGAGTTAGCATTAGTTCCTCACCCAGTTGAGCCACAGTGGTCTAATATCTTTCCCTAGAGCCTTTCAGCATGGCTGAAGTGTAGCCTCAGACGGAGCCTTTAGTTGTCCCCAGATTCTAATACAGTCCACAGAGGGTCACCAGTTAGGAAATAAGAAAGAGAGAGAGACAGATCTCGGTGGAAGCTCCAAAAATATTAAGATTCGGGCTTAGAGTGAGGGTGGAGAGGTGAGGGGAGGTGCACAGCACTGCTGGAGCTGGCAAACCAGAGGTGCTCACTGGGAACCCAGAGATCCAAATAGATGCAAAGAATTCCAACACACAAAAACGTTAAGAAAGAAACGTTTATTTAAAAATAAATTATAGAGTGAAACAGAAAGAAGAGAGAAAATTCACCTCTTCAAAGTGGGGGAAGGGTGTCAAAGCCAGGAAGCATGGTGACAACCATGGCTCAAAGACCACATGGCCACACCAGACTGTCAAACAAATGACCCACTTCTTCCATTACTTTCATTTTTCTTTCCTCATTTTGTTCCAGGGAGCAAACCTAAATCCCCACTGAATGGACAGATTGTAAGAAAGTGGAAATTGGGTTCCAGGGTGCCCATACAAATGTCAGTGGATACTGAGATCTGCATATAGATTCTGAATCACAGCACTCCCCACAACTAAATCTCAAAACTTCATAAAGTACAGGTCCCAACCCACAGTCCAGCTTCAGAAGTCAACAAAGCCAGTGGATCCACATAGGGAAGAATAGGACACTGAGGAAAAGAAGAAAAACAAACCCACCATCCCTGAAAATCAGAATTAAAGAAGTTTGGAAAGGGATGGGTAAGAGAAAAATCTACACAAAGACAAACCAAAAGAAAATAGTTCTCTCACAGACCCCTGGATGGTCAGACACTGATAAAACAGATTTCAGAATGTAAACAATGAAGGGTGATCAGAATGACTGTTCTCAAACTAAAAATCCAGATATCAAGACATTAATGAGATATTAAAAAAATTGAGGAGCCAGGCTCAGTGGCTCAGCCTGTAATCCCGTGCATTTGGGAGACTGAGGTGCGTGGATTGCCTGAGCCCGTGGGTTCAAGACCTGCCTGAGCAACCTGGCGAGGCCTCATCTCTACAATAAATAAAAAATCAGTTGGGCATGGTAGTGCACACCTGTAGTTCCAGCTACTTGGAAGGCGGAGGCAGAAGGATCACTGGAGCCCAGCAGGTCGAGGCTGCAGTGGCTGGGAACAGCCATTGTACTCCAGTCTGGACAACAGAGTGAGACTCCAACTCAAAAAAAAAAAAAAGAATCTGGACTAAGAGTAATTGAACATCCTAAGACAGAAAGAGAGACAGAAACATTCCTGGAACAAATATTCTGTAAAATTATTCAGGAAAACCTTCCCTCATCTCATCAGTGATGCCGCATTTCAAACACAAGAGATTCAGAGAACGTCTGCAAGACATCAAATGAGAACACCAACTTTTAGACACATAATAATTCACCTAAACAAAGTAGATGTAAATTCACCTAAACAAAGTAGATGTAAAAGAAAAAAACCTAAAGGCAGCAAGAGAAAAGGTCAGAATACCTACCAGGGAAAACCAATTAACCCATCAGCAGATTTAACTACTGATACACTTCAGGTAGGAGAGCTTGGAATCCAATCTTCTAAGAACTCAAAGATAATCAATTTCAGCCAACAATAACCTATCCAGTTAAACTAAGTTTCATCAGTGAGGAAGAATTGAAATCTATTCCAGATATTCAATCCTTAAGAACTTAACAATGCCTCTAAATTAGCTCTACAAAAAAACATTTAAGAAAGCACTAAACACAGAAGAAAGGGAAAAAAGAACAACAAGTTTCTTCACAAGAGTGCAGGAAAAATATTGAAAACACACATGAATCTACCCAATAATCAAAAGAAAGACAAACAGGAAAAACAACACCTCTATAAGAACCTCATGATAGGGATAAACTGTCACATTTCAATAATTAGTCTAAAAGTGAACGGATTAATGCAACACTGAAAATACATAGAATGACAAAATGGATGAAATATCATTAAGCACCAATATATTGACTCCAAGAGACTCATAACACCTGAAAGGTCACTCGCAGACTCAAAGTAAGAGGATGGGAAACAAAATTTCAGGCCAATGGAACACAACAGAACGCTGGAGTTGCTATCTTAATCTCTGATAAAATACCCTTTAAGCTATCAAAAATTTAAAAAGATGGAAAAGGTCACAAATAATATAACAGTTTGAACCCCTCAACAAAAAGTATCCATCCTAAACATATTTACACCCAAATTAGGAGCACTAACATTCCTAAAGCAATTTCTAGGTAAAATTTAAAAAGAGATTGACTCTAACACTATCATAGCAGAGGACTTTAAAACCCCACTCAGAACTCTGGACATATCATCAAGACTAAAAAAATCTGTAAAGACTTCCAGAACCATAATGAGACTCTTGAACACAAATGTACTTAATTTATGCCAAAGGAACATTCCATGCAAAGATCACAAAACATGCATTCTACTCATCATCACATGGAACATACTCCAAGATTAACAACATCACTGGCCATAAATCAAACATCAACAAATTTCATAAATTTGAAATTTTGCCAGATATCTTCTCAGACCACAGTGGAATAAAAACAAATATAAAAAGCAACGAAGTTTCCCCAAAACCCACAATGACATGGACAATAAACAATATGATGTTAAGCAACACATGGGTCAGCAATGGAATCAAAACAAAGAGTAAAAGGTATCGAGAAACAAATGAAAATGAAGAAATGTATTATGATATCTCCTGGGATGCCATGAAACAGTAGTAAGAGGGGAATTCATATCGCTACAAACACATGTGAAGAAAATGGAAAGATCACAAGTTAACACCCTAACCCATCACCTAAGAAACCTGGAAAAGCAAGACCACCAAAACCCTAACTTCAGAAGAAGAATCCAGATCACCAAAATAAAAGCCCAATTCCAGGATGCAGATGATAAAAAGATAGTAAAAAATCAAAAATACAAAAACCTGGTTCTTTGAAAGGTTAAACAACATTGATGGTCTGCTAGTCAGACTGACCAAGAAAAGGAGAGAAAAAGCCCAAATAAAGTCAATCAGAAACACAAAAGATGAAGTCACAACTAACTATGAAAAACTACAAAAGATAATCAGAGGATCATACAATGTGTGGAAACAAATTTGAAAAACTAAAGGAAATGGTGGAATTTCTGACTTCACACAACCTCCCTAGGTTGAAGCAAGAAGAAATTGAGACTGTAAATAAGCCAATAACAATCAAGGAAATTGACTACATCATACAAAAACTACGTATATAAAAGCCCTGGACCAGATGGGTTAATAGCAGAATTCTACAATACATAAAAGGAGAAACTGATACCAATGCTACTGAAAGCATTCCAGATGATTTAGAAAGATGGAACTCTCCCCAAATCATTTTATGGTGCTAACATCAAATAGATACCCAAGCCAGGTAAAGACCTAACAAATAAAGAGAGCAAAAGACCAATATCTTTGATGAACATAGATGCGAAAATTCTCAGCACAGTGCTAGAAAGCCAGATTCAACATCACATCACAAAAATCATTCATCACAATTAAGTAGGCTTCATCCTTGTGATGCAAGCCTGGTTCAACATTCTTAAGACCTTAAACATAATTAAATACATCAACAAATGTAAAAAAAACATGATGATATCATTAGATACAGAAAAAAATTTTGATAAAATCCAGCACCCCTTCTTGATAAAAACCCTCAAACATCTAGGCGTAAGTGGAACATACTTCAAAATCGTAAGAGCCATCTACGAGAAACCCACAGCCAGCATACTCCTAAAAAGACAAAAATTGGAAACATTTCCCCTGAAAACTGGAAAAAGACAAGAATAGTGAAAAAAATCCTCCTATTTAACGTGTTTTTTGAAGTCCTAGTTAGAGCAATCAGAGAAGAGACGGCGATCAGGGGTATTAAAATAGGAAAAGAGGAAGTCAAGTTATCTCTCTTTGCAGACGCCATCATATTATACCTTGAAAACCCAAGAGAATCTGCCAAAAACCTCCTTACACTGATAAAAAAGACTTTGGCAAAGTCTTGTGGTATAAGGTTAATATTTTAAAGACAATTGCATTTCTACACACCAATAATAAACAAACAGAAACTCACATAAAAAACCCAATTCCATTCACAATAGCCAAAAAAAAAAAAAAAAAAGAAAAGAAAAGAAATACCTTGGCATCTTCCTAACCAGAGATGTGAAATACCTTTATAATGAAAACTGCAAAACACTGCTCAATTAAATCAAAGATCACACAAACAAGTGAAAAAATGTACCATGTTCATGGACTGGAAGAATCAACATTGTTAAGATGTCCATTCTACATAAGGTGATCTACAGATATAACATAATACCCTTCAGATTACCAGTAGCATTCTTCTCAGACCTAGAAAAAACAATACAAGAATTCATAAGGAAACATAAACAACCAACAATAGCCAAAACAATCCTCAGTAAAAATACAATAAAATTACATTTAAAAAGTGAACTTATCACAATCCCAGACTTAACATTTTTTAAAATAAAGCAACAATAACCAAAATTGTCTGATATTCGTACAAGAACAGGCATATAGACCAATGAAATAAAATTGAGATTCCAGAAGCAAAACCTAATTCCTCAAACAACTCATCTTTAACAGAGCCTCCCCCTCCCTCTATTGGGGAAAGGAAAAGCTATTCCGTAAATGCTGCTGGAAAAACTTGCTGACCACATGCAGAAGATTGAAACAGGACCCCTACCTATCTTCATACACAAAAATTAACTCTAAATGGATCACAGATCTAAATGTAAATCTTCGTACTGTAAGAACCTTAGAAAATTCACGAGACAGTTTTATTTTGGAACTGGCAGCCAATTCCTGATCAAAACCCATAGTACTCAGGCCATATGAGATAAGATAGACAAGAGGGACCTCATTAAACTGACAAGTTTCTGCAAAGACAAAGAAATAATCAATAGAGTAGGAAGACAGCCCACAGACTGGGAAAAAATATTTGCCAACTCCAGGTCCTACAAGGCCTAACATCAAGAATCTTCAAGGCACTCAAATGTGCTGAAAAGAAAACAACAACAACTACAACAACAACAAAAACATTATAAAGCAAGTAAACGTTATGAATAGACATTTCTCAATAGAAGACATATGAACAGCCAACTGGTACATGAAAAAATGTTCACTACCACTAGTCATCAAGGAGTTGTAAATTAAAACTACATTGAGATACCACCTAACTCCAGTCAGAATGGCTATCATCAGTGACACAAAAAATAACAGATGCTAGAGAGAATGTGGCAAAAACGGAACACTTCTACACTGTTGGTGGGAGTGCAAACTAGTTCATCCTCTGTGGAAAACACTGTGGCAATTCCTAAAAGTTCTAAATATCAACCTTCCATAAGACCCCGCAATCCAACTACTGGGAACATATCCAGAAAAGCTCAAATCACACTATAAAAAAGATACTTACACACGTATATTTATCACAGCATTGTTCACAATAGCAAGAACATGGAACCAATCAAGCCGCCAATCAAAAGAGAACTGGATAAAAAATTGAGGTATGTATACACAATGGAATATTACTCAGGCATAAAGAAGAATAAAATAATGAACTTTGCAGCAACCTGAATGGAATTAGAGTTTATAAAACTGAGTGATGACACACAGAACCAAAGAGCTGAGTATCACCTGGTTTCATTCATAAGTGGATCTTGAAAAAATATCATCATACTATAATAATAGGATTGACATAACAGGAAACTGTGGGGATGAAAGTGGTTGGTGGGTAGGTGGGATTGACGCTAGTTGATATATGCCTGGGGATGGAGGAGCACACCTTATCAACAAGGGTACCTGTATAATGAATATATGTGCACCTAACCCTGAAATGTAACCCACAATTTTAAAATAAAAATTAAAAGAGGGTAAAAAATAATTAATTAGTGGCAACTTGAACATTTCTAGACTTTGTTATCTGAATGTCATATAACTGTGATTAGTGTGTTTCTCCCAATTTTCATTCATTTATGTTTGTGTGTACCTGTATATGTTTATGAGTGAATGTATGCATAACAATCTTCCCTAACCTACAGTTGGCTCATATTACGATATCTAGTGGGGTTATAAGTTCCCCTTTTTCATGTGGTTCTCTTTACAACATGGAATGTGATAAATGCAATTGAATGGGGTATTTGTGCAAACTTTGGTATTCCTGTCAGCTTCTTAGTACAGACTTTTCTTGAAAGAGGAAGACCCAGGACTTTAGAGGAAACCTCTCCCCTGCCTGCTGTGCATCTGTTTCAGAGCTGGAGCCTGTCTGGTTGGTCCTGAGGTCTCTCTGCAGTCCAGCCTCTGTCCTGCATGGATGTCTCCTTTGGGTTCACAGAGACAGACTAACCTATCCTTTTATTTCTCAAGTCTCAGAAACACGAGAGTTCACATGAAAAGCCCCCTTGAGGAGACACACCTGTTTTCTGATATGACGAAAATGGCTCCAGACCTCAGTGGGAAGCTGCAGTTGGGGTGAGATCTGTGTGACGCTGTGTCGGGTGAGTAAGAGTTGCACATGGACTGGACATCCATCTAGGTGATTGGAACAAGGTCCTGGACCCTGCAGCCCACAGCAGAGTCTGCAATACAACTTACTAGTGCTTCCTTTGTGGTGGGGTCTGTGTCATACCCTCAACCTTGACTGGGTCCTGGGGCTTGCTTCTGACAATGGAGGAGGCATGGAATGTATGGGGACTCTGGACTTTTCCTTGTTACTGCTACCTGGGAAAACAGGGTCACAGCCTGTGGCTGAGGATGAGGACACAAACAGGCTAGGGGAATCCCTAGAAAACCCCAGGTTTCCTGGAGCTCACCCACCTGCAGGAAGAGGAAACCCTCAAGGACTGGGAGATGGAGGCAGCCCCTCAGAGGCAGTCCCTCGAAGGCGGCCCATGTGATGTTGCTCTGCTTGTCAACCCATTGGGAGGGCAGCTACAGTCATGTGAGTGTGGTTCATTTCCTAGAGTGACTCCAGGCTTCCACATATCCCTCCTGAAGATAAAGGTAGTTGCCTTGCCCACCTGTGTCTCAGTCTGATGGTCATGTTCCATTTCTTGCCTTCTACCTAGTGAGCCTGGACTTCTGGCACATGGACAGAAGCACTTCTTAGTCACATCTTCAATCACACAAACCAGATTAGAGTAGGAAATCCCTGGTCTCTTTGTGGTCTATGACTCTGGTTGAACCCTAAGGAATCCACATGGAAATACCAAAATTACATGAGCAAGATAGAAATTTTGACAAACCCCCTAAGGAAAGAGAAACAAAGAGTCCGAAGGTGGTGAGACAAGAATGCTGAGTGTGCGTGGAGGCTGTAAGTGCCAGAGGTTTCAACTCGTCTAGCAATCTTGATTTTGTCTCCTCTGTTGTTTTGTGCCTTCCCCAACTTCTTGTTTTGAGATAGACTCTGAGTATCATTACACACTAGCTTTAATCCACTCCTATTAAGCAGGTGTGATGGTATTATGTTGGGGAGGGAAGTGCTATATATTATGATTCAGTGATTTAGTGGTCTTGTAACTATGGGCATGACCTGCACAGGGAATCTCTAGAGATAGAGCCCATGGTCACCTACCCTTCACTTTCTTCCTGAGAAGTAATCTCCATTTACTTCCTTTCATCTCTCATCATTATTGCCTCTTCTCTCAGGTGATACAGAAGTCTGAGGGGATCTGGAATGAGGGATAATTCTTCTCCACCTAGGTTAAAATTCTTTGAATGTTGTCCCCCTATAGGAGTGAGGAGTGAAAGTCTCCATTTATTTCTCATGAATTCTCTCTTTAAGGGAGTCTGGAGAAAGATCTATTTGCTTATCTGATTAGTCCTCCATTTTACAGTATCAGGAGAAAGGCATTTGTGTATTTCTGTTTAATGCTCCTTTCTTCAGATCATTAGTGACTCTATTTGAACTGTTGCTTTGAAAACCTGGAGGCTTCTGGAGGAAAAGTTCATAGAACTTTGTTGTGTACAGTCCCAAGAGCTCTCACCTCACATGCTGAGCACCAGTCCTCTGGACATGCATGGTAATTAGCATTTTAGTGTTCCCTTCAGGTTGTGCTCCATGCAGGTTCTGTTTCAGTTAAGTGGGTTTAACATGTGATTTTGGATATGCCTGTCTCTAGTTTTGGGGATCAGAGATCTCCTTGCAACATTTTATTCCACAGTAGGTCCAAGAAAAGACTTTGCCATTCAGTTTATCTATTATTTTTCTTATTTTTAGGATGAGGTGATGATTTTTGCAGTTCTATATATATATTTAGCAGAAATCATAAGTACTCCAAGAGATCATCCTTGACCTGTTACTATAATCAGTAATCTATTATCATTCTGTGTAAGTGGTATCTGGGCAGATATAGCAGAACATGGAATGACTCATAGAGCAACACAGCAGGATACTGATGAGAAAATGTCGATGATCACAATTTTCTTCCCAGGAAGCTGGGAATCAGAAAGATCAACAGGTGAGAAGGTGGTGGTTAAAACTTACAATATTTCATGACCTGGAAGGCATGCTTGCCCCTGGGCTGATCCAGTGGGGGTAGCTGTTTCTCACATCAGAAACAGAAACTTTCATTACTTTTTATGGTTTTTTGGACCATAATTTTTTTAAGCGAGGAAGCAAGGTTTATTGAGAGAACAGAAATAGTCACAAATTGGGAGGGGACCTGAAGGGGTTGTTCTTGAACTCTAAGTTTTTTTTTTCACTTTATCGTACAGGCTGGAGTGTCTTGGCACACTCAAGTCACCCTAATGTCGACCTACTGTCCCTCAGATTTCCAGGTTGCCAGAACTACAGGCACATACTACCATGCTTGGCTAATTTTTGATTTATTGTGAGACAAATTCTCACCAAGTTTCCCAGTCGGGTCTTGAACATGCAGTCTCAGGCAATCCACTTGCCTCAGCCTCCCAAAGTGCTGGGATTACAGACTGAGCCACTGAGCCTGGTGAGTTCTAATTTCTTAATCACATGACAATACAATGAGAAAGCTGATCTTAGGTGAAGTACAGAGTCAAGAGGAGTAGATGAAATTTCCTTGGTTTCCCAGAATATGCTGGAACTTGAGGACAAGTATAGCTTTGAGGGTCAGTGGTCTCCCTGTGGATTCTGTGCTCAGGAGCCCACAGAGTGAGTGTGATTTTTTCTTCTCCCTATCCAATGTGGTTCACAGAAAGTTAAAATGAAAACCTGCTATAGGTAGAATTGTGTTGTTTCAAAAATTATATGTTTAAACCTGACTCAAATGTAATCATATTGGAGAAATGAGTTTAGGAGGCTATTAGGAATATATGAGATAATAAGTGGGGTGTTCTAATCTGTTAGTATTGGTGTTCTGTCTCTATATTCATCATATGTGAGCAGGTTGCCAAATGTTAGCCAGGAAGTGAGTCCTCACAACAAACAGAATCATGTGCCATCTTGATCTCATATATTGCAGCTCATAAAAGTTTAAGAAATGTACATTCTGATGTTCAACTCACTCATGGTATGGCATTTTATTATGGCATCATGTGTTGAGACAGATTATGACAATGCGAAATGAAGTACTTCTTTAACAAATGCCTACAAAGTGTAAGTTGCCTTGGAGTTGGGAGTTGGCTGGAGGCTCAAATATATAAATATATATTTTACTTGGAGTCTCATTCCGCTGCCAAGGCTGGAGTGTATTGACATGATCATGGCCTCTGCAGCATCGACCTCCTTTGTTCAGGTGATCCTTCCTCCTCAGCCTTTTAAGTAGCTGAAACTACAGGCGCTTGCTTCCACATTCAGTTTATTTATTTTTGCTTATTGTAGAGACGAGGTGTCACCAAGTTGCCCAGGCTTGTCTTGAACCGCTGAGCTCAGGCAATCCTCTAGGCTCTGCTGCCCAATGTGCTGGAGGCTGAAATATTTTTATGTTGAATATGAAAAAGTCAATAATTCCCTAAAGAAACTGAGGAAACATAGGTAAGTAAGTCTGGTGAGAGATCAAAAAAAGGAGGAAAGAAGGAGAATAAGTGCTCTTTTCTTAGATAGCACTCATCACAATCTGCATATTTGTAGAAATATGAACATTAAAGACATATTTGCTGTGGTTTCAGAGGGAAATAGAGACCATGATATTGATAACTTCAAAAAATGTATTGCCATAAGGTGGCAAATGCTATGACTGAATTAAATTTGATCATTTGATTTGTATAGTGTCATGGAAGGTAGAATATGAGAGTGAAAAACTGAATATTTAGTTGGCGAGATTTGTAAGTGATATATTAAGGGTGTAGTTTCATTCCTCATTACACATTGCTTAAAGTAATGTGTCAGAGTAGTGACATAAATTAAAGAAGACACATCTAAGCAAAAAGCAAACAGAACTTAGATATATACATGTATTTCTCATTGCACCATTTGTATTGTGGTTGTGCGCGTGTGTGTGTATGTGTCTATGTATACGTATATTTCCATGTTGACCATTTTCAATATAGTGTTTTATGTTAGATTAAGTGTTTGCAACTGCAAGTTTGTTCCATGGACAAATTGTATACTGCTAGGTATTGTCTTCAACTGATCCAGTACTCATATAATGAACATTGTAACATTGTAACCAATAGATAGCTTCTGTACTTTAACCCTTTACTTTGCTTTCCTGTTTTCAGTAAATGTTTACTATTTGTGAATTTTATCTTTATGGTTTTCTATTTCTGAGTTAGTTCACTTAAGATGAATTTCTCTAGCTTTTCAAGTTGCTGTAATGACATATATTAGTACTTTTTGTGGCTGAATACTATATATATAAATTGCTGTACTTTTTTGTTTCATTATTTTACTATTGTTAATAACACTACAAACAAATAGAAGCATAGTAATCTTTCTTTTAATAAGTATTTATTTCCCCTTGGCAGATCCCTCAAAGTCTGATTATTGCTTGTCAAATAATGCTTCTATTTTTATATTATTGAGGAATCTCCAAACTATTTTCAACATATGTGTTCCCTTTCTACTGCAACCATGCTAATATCTGTTGTTCTTTGACTTTTTTTTTTTGAGTTGGAGTCTCACTCTGTTGCCCAGACTGGAGTGCAGTGGCCGCTCCTGGCCACCGCAGCCTCAATCTGCTGGACTTCGGCGATCCTTCCGCCTCAGCCTTCCAAGTAGCCAGAATTACAGGCATGCGCTACCACACATGGCTGATTTTTTTATTTATTGTAGAGATGAGGTCTCGATGCCCAGGTGGGTTTCGAACCCGCGGGTTCAGGCAATCCACTCACCTCAGCCTCCCAAAGGCGCAGGATTACAGGCTGAGCCACCAAGCCCGACTTTCTTTGACTTTTAATAGTAGCAATTCTGTCTGCTATAAGATGATATCACCTTGTTGTTTTAATTTGAATTTCTATGATGATTAGCAATGTTGAGTATTTTTTATGTTTGTTTGCTTCTTATGTGTCTTCTTTAGAGAAGTTCTATTTTGTGATGAGGTTGCTTGTTTTTTTTCTTGTTGAATTGTTTATCTTTGTACATTCTGGATACGAATCCTTTGTTGAGGTATAATTTACTATATTTCTCCTATTTTGTAAATATTCTGTTCTCCAAACTGATTATTTTCTTTACTGTATGAATATTTTAATGTAATATAGTTCAATTTGTCTTTTGCTTTGTCTCTGTTGTATTTTCTTTTGGAATCCTTGCCCAGCCCGAAGTCCGTAAGTTTATCCTAAGTTTTCTTTTAAGATTTTATAGTTTCTATGCTTACATTTAAGTCTTTACTCCAACTTGATTTAATTTTTTTATGGCATGATGTATTTTTTGTTTCTTTAATTATTAATTATTACTTTATTTGATTTTAAAAATATGGAGTACAATTCAGGATTAGGTATACTTGTGGTCATTGTACAGGTAAACTTTGGAACAACCTTTGTCCCATTTTACCTGTTTTGAGATCACTTATGTTATTAATGTTATGTTCTCCCCTTCCCTCCCCTTGTGGTTTCTGGCTACTTCCAATCCATTTTTTAAAAATTTGTATTATATTATTGCTATTTATTATTTTAAATATGTGGGGTACAATTCAGGGTTAGGTATGCAAACCTTGATTATGCAGCTACCTTTGTTAATGAGGTGTACCCATCCATTCCCAAGCAATTTTCCTCAACTTTCAATCCCATCACCTCTACCCTGGCTGTTTTCTACTACTACCAATCCCTTTCTTATTTTATTATGACAATTCTTCAGGTTCTGCTTGTGAGTGATAAAATCTGCTTATGAATGAGAAAATCTGTTTTTTTTGTTTCTGTGATAACTCACTGAGTATGATCAACTCTAAATTTATTAAAGTTACTGCAAAGTCCATATGTTTGTCGTTTTTTATGACTGCATAATATTCAACTGTGTATATGTACTATACTTTTTATCCAGTCCAGCTATGATGGGAAGCATGGTTGTCTCCATAATTTTGCTATTGAAAATAGAGATGGAAAAAATGTGTTTGAAGGTATCTTTTTGGCAGAATGACTTGCGTTCCTCCAGGTATATTCCCAAGAGGGAGATTGCTGGGACATAAGGAAGATCAATTTCTAGTTCTGTCAGAAATCATCACACTGTTTTCCAAAGAGTTTACATCAGTTTGCATTTTCACAAGCAGTGTAGAAACGTTCCTTTTTCTGGGAATCCTACCCAGCATCTTTTTTTCATTATTATTAATGATGGACATTCTTACTGGGGTTAGGTGTTATCTCGTTGTGGTTTTGATTTGCATATCTCTGATGATTTGAGAGGTTGAGCACTTTGTCAGATGCCTGTTGGATGCCTGTATATTTTCTTTTGAGAAGTGTGTATTCATATCCTTTGCCCACTTTTTAATGGAGTTGTGTTTGTGTTGTTGTTATTGTTGTTCTGTTTTCTCCTTTCAGTTCGCTTGACTAACTTGTAGATCCTAGATGTTAGACACTTGTCAAATATACAGTTGGCAAATATTTTTCTCATTCTGTGGGCTTTCTTCCTGCTCTCCTGATTGTTTTTTTTTTTTTTTTTTTTGCTTCACAAAAGCTCATTCGTTTGATGAGTCCCACTTTTCTATCTTATTTCTTATGGTACGGGCACTTACAGTTGTAATCAGGAATTGGTTGCCAGGTCCAATTTCCATAATGGTGTCTACTACCTTTCTAAGATTCTCATAGTCTGAGGTTTCATGTTTAGATCTTTGATCAATTTAGAGTTAATTTTTGTGTATGGTGGTAGACAGGGCTACTGTTTCAATCTTCTCTATGTGATCAGCAAATTTTTCAACACCATTTGCTGAAAAGGTTCTCCTCTACCCAGTGGTAGTTCTTGGAGACTTTGTCAAAGATGAGTTGGTTGAGAAATTTAGAATATGCTTCTGGAATCTCTATCCTGTTCCATCGGTCTACATGCCTGTTCTTGTACCAATACCAGACTGCTCTGATTACAGTAGCCTTACTGTGAAGTTTGAAATCTGGAAGTGTGCTACCTCCTGCTTTGTTTCTTTTGCTAAGTATTGTTTTGGCTATTCATTGTCATTTATGTTTCCATATGAATTTCTGTACTGTCATTTCCAGGTCTGAGATAAAAAAATTTGGTAATTTAATGGGTATTGCATTGAATTTGTTGATTGCCTTTGGTAGGAGAGTCATTTTGACAGAGTTGTTTCTTCCTATCAATGAGCATGGAATATATTTCCATTTGTTTGTGTCTTCTTGGATTTCTTTGAGCAGTGTTTTATAGTTCTCATTGTAAAAGTCTTTCCCTTCTATGGTTAGGAAAATGCCAAGGTATTTCATTATTTTGTGACTTTTGTGAATGGAATTTTTCTTTGAACTTGGGTCTCTGTTGGCTTGTTTTTGGTGACTAGAAATGCAACTGTTTTTTGCACATTTACTTTGTACCCTGAGATTTTTGCTAAGTCATTTATCAGTGCAAGCGGATTTTTTTTACAGATTCTCTTTGATTTTCAAGATAGAGGATCATATCATCAGCAATGAGGGATAACGTGACTTCCTGTTTTCCTATTTGGATACTCCTTATTTCCTTCTCTCATCTAATTACCTTAGCTTGGACTCCCAACACAAAATTGAACAAGTGTGGTGACAGAAGGCAGCATTGTCTTGTTCCAGTTTTCAGGGAAAATATTTCTAATGTCTGTGCATTTAGCAATATGTTACCTGAGTGTTTATTATAAATGGTACTTACTATTTTGAAATATGTTCCTTTTATACCTAGGTGTTTTTAGGGCTTTGATCAAGAAGGATGCTGGATTTTCACAAAATTTTTTCTACATCTAATGACATAATTGCATGGGTCTTGTGTTCACAGCTGTTGATGTATTTAATTACATTTATAATCTTATGAATGTTTAACCAGTTCTACATACTGGGGATGAGATCTACTCAGTCCTGGTGGACGATTTGTGAGATGTATTTTTGGATCTAATTTGCAAGAATCATGATGATGATTTTTGCATCTATGTTCGTAAGGGATATTGGCATGCAGCTGTCTTTTTTCTTGGATCTTTACACCATTTGGGTATTAGTGTAATGTTAACTTCATAAAATGATTTGGGAAGTATTCCATCTTTCTCAATTGCCTGGAGTATTTCAATAGGATTGCTATCAGTTCGTTCTTGCACATTTTGCATAGTTCTGCTGGAAAGCCACATGGTACAGGGCATTTCTTTCATTCTTTCTTTTTTTGTCATTTTTGGTAGGTAGTTTTGTATGACTGAGTCAATTTTCTTAGTTGTTATTGGTTTATTTAGTGACTCAAATTATTCTTATTTCAGCCTGGGGAGGTTGTGTGGTGCTAGAAACTCCTCCATTTCATTTAGATTATCAAGCTTGTTTCTGTATAAGTGTACTATTAATCTCATAATCTTTGGCATTTCTTCCAGGTCAGTTGTTATTTGATGTCTTATTTATTTTATTTTATTGTATTTTTATTTGGAGTCTCACTCTGTTGCCCAGACTGGAGTGCAGTGGCCGCTCCCAGCCACCGCAGCCTCGACCTGCTGGGCTCCGGCGATCCTTCCACCTCAGCCTTCCAAGTAGCTGGAATTACAGGCATGTGCTACCACGCCTGGCTGATTTTTTGATTTATTGTAGAGATGAGGTCTCGCTGCCCAGGCGGGTGTTGAACCCATGGGCTCAGGCAATCCACTCACCTCAGTCTCCCAAAGGTACGGGATTACAGGCTAAGCCATGGAGCCCGGCTGATGTCTTGTATTTCTAAATGTGCTTATTTGGCTTCTTCTCTCTTTTTTTCTTTTGGTCATTCTAGCTAGGGGTTTAACAATCTTTTAATTATTTCAAAGAACCAGATTTTTGTTTTCTTGATATTTCCTATGATATTTTTGTTTTCTACATCCTGTATTTGAGCTCTTATTTTTGGATTTGAATTATTTTGCTGAAGTTAGGGTTTTGGTGATCTTCTCTTTCTAGCTCCTTTGAATGATTTATTTGTCTCTCAACTTGTGATCTTTCCATTTTCTAGATATGTGCTTATATAGGTATAAATTCCTCTCTTAGAAAAGTTTTCATGGCATCTCAGAGGTCTGGAAAGATGTTTCTTCATTTCCCTTTGTGTTCAGAAATCTTTTAATTTCTGCTTTTCTTTCAATGTTCACCTAGTTTTTGAGCATTGTACTGTTTGCTGTTTACTGTCCATATCTTTGTGGATTTGGGGGAAATTTTATTGTTGTTGATATGTACTTTTATTCCACTATAATCTGAAAAGATGCATGACAATGTTTCAAAGTTATGGAATTTGCTTATCCTTGATTTATAACCACGGGTGAGATCAATCTTGGAGCACATTCCATGTAGTGATGAGTAGAATGTATATTCTGTGGTTGTTGGGTGGATTAATCTGTAGGTATCTATTAAGTAGATTTGGTCATGTGTCAAGTTTAGGTTCTCGATTTCCTTGTTGATTTTGTGCCTTGATGATCTATCTAGGACTGTTAGTGGGGTATTCAAGTCTCCTGCTATAATAGTGTTAGAGTCAATATTGTTTTTTAGTTTACTTATTAGTTGCTCTAAAAATACTGGTGCTCTTGTGTTGGATGCATATAGGTTTATGATGGATATTTCTTGTTGATGAATTGAACCTTTTATCATTATATAGCATGCTTTTGTTTTTTTTTTTTAATTGTTAGCTTAAGGTTTTTTCTCATATTGAGATCATGACTCCTGCCTTCTTCTGTGATCCGTTTGCCTGGAAACCCATTGTCCATCCTTTAACTTTGAGTCTGTGTGTGTCCCTTGTAGTGAGATGAGTTTCCTGGATGTGGCAACTAATTAAGTTATGGTTTCTTATGCAGTTTGCAATTCTGTGTCTTCAGTGATGCATTTAGTCCATTCACATTCAGGCTGATTATGGAAATGTGATTGTTTATCCCTGTCATGAGGTTTTGTAAAAGTTTTTTTTTTCTTTTTTGCTTGTTTTCTTGGTTTGTGATTAATGTCTGTGTGTGTTTTTAAGATTTTTATTGCACTGTTTTCTCTGTTGATTCTGTGCTCTGCTGTTTTCCTGAAAAGTGTGTGCTCATTATGTTTTTTTTCTTCTGTGCATAATGTTTTTTTTTTTAGTGTCTCCTGTAGTGCTGGTTTGGAAGTGGCATACACTCTAATGGGTCAATCCTTTTCTTATAGTATTATGGCAAATGATCAAGTTCTGCTTATGAATGAGGTTTGGTTAAATAACATATGGCTAGACAATATTTCCAACACCATTTACTGAGTATGATGTCCATTAGCCATTGGTAATTGTGTGTGTGTGTGTGTGTGTGTGTGTGTGTGTGTGTGTGTGTTTAAGATCCTTTTCATAAATGTTGATTAATATCTGGGTTCACTATCTTGTTCCATTTATCTGGCTATTTTTGTACTAGCAACATATTCTTTCAGTTACTAAAGACATAGTGTATAATTTGATATCAAGCTACAATATGCCACTATATATATTCATTTTACTACCTTTGTTTTTTGTATTTTTGCTAATTTTTCATTTCATATAAACTTTAGGATTGATTTTTTTCCAGTTCTGTGACAGATGATGCTGGTATTTTGTTTGGAATTGCTTTGAATCTGCAATTTGCTTTGACAGTATCCTTTGAAGGATAGTAATTCTTCCAATCCATGAACATGAGATGTATTTTCATTTGTCAGCTTTTTTTCAGTTTTTTCATCACTGTATTGTTGGTTTATTGGAAATATCTTTCACCTCCTTTATTAAATGTAATCCGAGGCTCTGTTGTTGTTCCTTTGGTGAGGCTATTGTAAATAAAATCGAGCTCTTGATTTGGTTGTTGGTTTAAACATTATTATTACATGGAATGGTATTGATTTTTATATATTGATTTTTGTATCTTGAAACTTTACTGAATTGGTTTATCAGATTTAGAAGTCACTTGGAGTATTCTTCAGATTTGTCGATATATATATATATAGTCATGTCACCCATGAACAGAAATGCATTAACTTCCTCCCTGCACATTTGATTCTCTTTTTTTCAATCATTTTCCTGGTTGCTTCTGCTAGGATTTCCAATGCTCTGCTGAGTCTAGTGGTGTATGTGGATTTCCATGTTGTTGTTACAGTTCAGAGGGAAAGGGTTTTGTATTTTCTCTGTTATGTATGATGTTAGCTGTAGGTTTATCATATACGGTTCTTCTAATTTTGAGGTATATTCCTTCATTAAATAGTTTTTTAAGGGTTTTGTCATGTAAAGATTTGGATTTTATCAAATGCATTGTCTACAACTATTGAGATGATTGGATGCTTTTTTTAATTTTAACTCAATATTAAAAAACTTTATTATAGCCAGACTCAATGGCTCAGCCTGTAATCGCGTGCCTTTGGGAGGCTGAGGTGAGTGGATTGTCTGAGCTCGTGGGTTTGAGGCCCACCTGGACAACTTAGTGAGACATCACCTCTACAATAAATAAAAAAAATAGCCAGGTGTGGTAGTGCGTGCCTGTAGTTCCAGCTACTTGGAAGGCTGAGGTGGAAGGATCGCCAGAGCCCAGCAGGTCAAGGCTGCGGTGGCCAGGAGTGGCCACTGCACTCCAGACTAGGTGACAGAGTGAGATTCCAACTCAGAAAAGCAAAACAAAACAAAAAAAGTACTTTATTCTGACCCAACTTGAAGTGACCTAGTCATGTGGCACAATCCCAACATGTCCTGTAAACGTGTCTCCAAAGTGGTGGAATTACAGAATGGTTTATTTCATTTTGGGGGGTGACAAATATTATAGGCAAAGCATAAATCAGTACATGCGAGGTTTAGATTGGTTGGTCTCAGAAAGGCAAGACATCTCCAGTAAGGGGAAGAAGCTTCCAGGTTACAGGAAAATCTAAAGATATTCTGATTGACAACGGGTAGAAATAGTAAAATTCCCTCTAAAAAATCTCAAATCATTAAAGAGAATGCTGAATTAAGATAAGCAGTGGTTAGCTATTTTTATTGCAGCATTATTTACAATAGCAAAACCATGGAACCAGTTGTGCTGCCAAACAAAAGCAGACTGGATAAAAAACATGGTACATATACACAATGGAATATCAAGCAGTCATAAAGAACAAAAAAATATGAACTTCACAGCAACTTGGATAGATTTAGAGTCTATAATATTCAGCAATTTAAAACAGAAACAAAGAACTGAGTACCACATTTTCTCACTCATAAGTGGATCTTGACCAATTATAATAATACTAGAAGAAAGAGATTGGGAAATTACCAGAAGGGGAGTGGGATTGGCAATAAGGGGAAACTGAATACCTCATAAACAAGTGTACCTAAATGATGAACATTTGCATACCTACCCTTGAATTGTACCCTTGAATTGTACCCCATATATTTAAAATGGAAAAAAACATAAGGAGTGGTTAAGGAAGCTGATTATTGATATGCAGACAAATGCTCTAAAGAGATGACTTCACAGAGAATTGGTGTAAAATACTTTTTAGTCTTACTTTATTTATTTATTTTTGGTGTAGTCATTAAATTTTATTTTATTACAGAGTCATGGGGTATGAGTCAGGACTAACTACACAAGTAGCCTGTCTGCATGTAAAGTTTTTGCTCCAATGGGAACTTCCCTTTTTGGGTGGACAGGTACTCTTTTTGTTGCTACTTGACCCTTTCTTTTCCTCCCACCTATAGCATTGTAAAATGACTGCCAATTCTCTTCTTGTGGTAATGTTATTAATGTTTAGTCATACATTTGCATGGTTGGTGAAAAAGCTATTAGTGGAGACGGGATCCTTGGTGCTATTAAAAAAAACAATTGGACAAGACACATACCAAGACAGCTAAAGCAAAAAGTCATTTATTTAATAAAAGGACAGAAGCAGTACACTCAAAAAAAAAAGATAGGATGGAGTGGGCTCAAACTGGAGTAGTTCAAGAGACTCAAGTTAAACACAGCTGGCAAAAAATAAGTTAATTCCAGTTGGAGAAAAAAAATCATGCAGGCAGACTACTTGTGTGGTTAATCCTGACTATGTATGTGTGGGGGAAGTGCACTATAATTTTGCACAACTTTCAAAAAGATAGCATTTTGACAAAGGTTCCTGAGGTTAACTGCATTTCCAGGGAAATGGGTAACATCTCAGATTACTCCCTGTGTGTCATACTTGAGGTATGAGTTTTATGACATTCTTATCTTCCGTCTCAGCCTTCCAAGTAGCCAGAATTACAGGCATGAGCTACCATGACTGGTTGATTTTTTTTTTTTATTTACTGTAGAGATAGGTCTCACTGCCCAGGCGGGTCTTGAACCTGTGGGCTAAGGCAATCCACTCACCTCAGCCTCCCAAAGGCATGGGATTACAGGCTGAGCCACCGAGCCCAGCTTAGCATAGCATTTTTAAGAGACAAGTAAAGATTACATAATGAAAGTGTTGTGGCAAAACAGAGACTCTGACAGTGAGGCCATCTTAGAAAGTAGCAGTTTATTAGCACCAGCACAACTCAGTGGGCTAATGCTCCAAGGCTGAGCAACCTGGAGAAAGAAGAGAGGAGTTTTATACGTTAGTTTAGGTAAGGGATGGGAGATGGGTTGTAAGGCTATACATTTTTATTTGGAATTTACAAGGTTGTATTCAGCAAAACCAGATTTTCAAAGAACAAATTGTCTCCAGGATGTACATGACAAACAGGATTTGCAAACTGATAACTTCACAAAGAGAGGAAGTGGACACGTAAGGTTGTGAATTAATTACTATCATGCATTTCCAAGAAAGTGGCCTTTGCCTATTTGATTTTCTCATATCCTAGGCATAGCAGGTCTGGAACTTGCAGGTTGATTTTTAAAAGAAATAATTTTAACTATTTTCAGCTCTTTTCTGCCACAAAAGATGAAAGAAGCTATTTCAGACTTCATAAGGACTGGCCTGGTTCAATGTTTCCAAAGAATGCCTGCCTTAGTTCTTGCTATGGAGACTGGCTTGGTCCCAGATGTCTTTCTACATTTCAGTATGTGGCAGTGGGCCGGCTCGAAGTCCAGGTGTGATCAGAAATGTGATGGGGTGCTTGCTGTAGTTGTAAGATGCATCGTTAATTTGACTTCGCCTAAATTAGCAAAAGAGTTAATCAAAAATATTCAATAAAGTCCTTTTCCTGTGTCTGAACCTGAGGCCTTGACTTGTAGGAGTTAGCAAGATTCAGTTTTTTCACTTCCAGTAGTCAAAAGTCAGTAACTTAACACCACAAAAATTAGTAGAACATTTACTAGAGGTGTAACAGGCTTAGATCAGCTTACTAACATAGACTAACATATTACCGTAAATATAATAAGAGCTATTCATTCAACCAAAGCAATAAGCCTCAAAAGCTATAGCAAAAGTTATGTGGATGTAAATCTTTAGATTTTTTTTATTCTTCTCAATTTTTCTAAGTAATCAAAAACCTTTCAAGTCACAACACTTATAACTGTAGAAAAAATTTTAGCCAAATATACAATATTTTTCATAAATTTCCTTTTGCAAACCTTATTATGACTTATATATACCATTGATAACAGGCTTGGACTCTATTTTACATAATAATTCTTGTTCTTTTGGTTTTTTTTGTTTTCGTTGGAGTCTCACTCTCTCACCCAGACTAGAGTTCAGTGGCCATTCCCAGTCACTGCAGCCTCAACCTGCTGGACTCCAGCGATCCTTCCACCTCAGCCTTCCAAGTAGCTGGAACTACAGGCAAGTGCTGCCACATCCAGCTAATTTTTTTATTTGTCGTTGAGATGAGGTCTTACCAAGTTGCCCAGGCAGGTTTTGAACCCACG